>NW_028327691.1:1912295-2147622 GCF_031878675.1 Megascapheus bottae | reverse complement strand
TGTGTGTGAAGTCAAGAATGGAAGTGTGTGAAGTCATAGAATGGAGTGTGTGAAGTCATAGAATGGAGGTGTGTGAAGTCAGAATGGGAGATGTGTGAAGTCACCGAATGGAGGTTTGTGAAGTCATAGAATGGAGGTGTGTGAAGTCATAGAATGTATGTTTGTGAAGTAAGAATGAAGGTGTGTGAAGTCATAGAATCGAGGTGTGTGAAGTCACAGAATAGAGGTGTGTGAAGTCATAGAATGGAGGTGTGTGAAGTCATAGAATGGAGGTGTGTGAAGTCATATAATGGAGGTGTGTGAAGTCACAGAATGGAGGTGTGTGAAGTCAATATGGAGGTATGAAGTCATAGAATGGAGGTGGGTGAAGTCATAGAATGAGGTGTGTGAAATCATAGAATGGAGTTGTGTGAAGTCACAGAATGGAGGTGTGTGACATCACAGAATGGAGGTGTGTGAACTCAGAATGGAGGTGTGTAAAGTCACAGAATGGAGGTGTGTGAAGTCATAGAATGGAAGTGTGTGAAGTCATAGAATAGAGTTGTGTGGATTCACAGAATGGAGGTATGAAGTCATAGAATGGAGGTGTGTGAAGTCACAGAATTGAGGTGTTTGAAGTCATATATTGGAGGTGTGTGAAGTCAATATGGATGTGTGAAGTCATAGAATGGAGGTGTGTGAAATCATAGAATGAGGGTGTGTGAGGTCATAGAGTAGAGGTGTGTGAAGTCACAGAATGGAGGTGTGTGAAGTCATAAAATGGAGGTGGGTGAAGTCATAGAAAGGAGGTGTGGGAAGTCATAGAATGGAGGAGTGTGAAGTCATAGATTGGAGGTGAGTGAAGTCACATATTCGAGGTCTGTGAAGTCATAGAATGGAGGTGTGTGAAGTCAGAATGGAGGTGTGTGAAGTCATAGAATGGAGGTGTGTGAACTCATAGAATGGAGGTGTGTGATGTCACAATGGAAGTGTGTGAAGTCATAGAATGGAGGTGTGTGAAGTCACAGAATGGAGGTGTGAGAAGTCAAAATGGAGGTGTGTGACGTCATAAAATGGAGGTGTGTGAAGTCATAGAATGGAGGTGTGTGAAATCATAGAATGGAGGTTTGTGAAGTCACAGAATGGAGGTCTGTGAACTCAGAAGGAGGTGTGTGAAGTCACAGAATGGAGGTGTGTGAAGTCAGAATGGAGGTGTGTGAAGTCATAGAATGGAGGTGTGTGAAGTCAGAATGGAGGTGTGTGAAGTCATAGCATGGAGGTATGTGAAATCATAGAATGGAAGTGTGTGAAGTCATAGAATGGAGGTGTGTGAAATCACAGAATGGAGGTGTTTGAAGTCATATATTGGAGGTGTGTGAAGTAAAAATGGATGTTTGAAGTCATAGAATGGAGGTATGTGAAATCATAGAATGAGGGTGTGTGAGGTCATAGAATGGAGGTGTGTGAAGTCACAGAATGCAGGTGTGTGAAGTTATAAAATGGAGGTGTGTGAAGTCATAGTATGGAAGTGTGTGAAGTCACACAATGGAGGTGTGTGAAGTCACAGACTGGAGGTGTGTGAAGTCACAGAATGGAGGTGTGTCAACTCAGAATTTAGGTGTGTGAAGTCAAAGAATGGAGTGTGTGAAGTCATAGAATGCAGGTGTGTGAAGTCATACAATGGAGGTGTGTGAAGTCAGAATGGAGGTGTGTGAAGTCACAGAATTGAGGTGTGTGAACACAGAATGGAGGTGTGTGAAGTCAAGAATGGAAGTGTGTGAAGTCATAGAATGGAGGTGTGTGAAGTCATAGAATGGAGGTGTGTCAAGTCAGAATGGAGATGTGTGAAGTCACCGAATGGAGGTTTGTGAAGTCATAGAATGGAGGTGTGTGAAGTCAGAATGGAGGTGTGTGAAGTCACAGAATTGAGGTGTGTGAACACAGAATGGAGGTGTGTGAAGTCAAAGAATGGAAGTGTGTGAAGTCATAGAATGGAGGTGTGTGAAGTCAGAATGGAGATGTGTGAAGTCACCGAATGGAGGTTTGTGAAGTCATAGAATGGAGGTGTGTGAAGTCATAGAATGTATGTTTGTGAAGTAAGAATGAAGGTGTGTGAAGTCATAGAATGGAGGTGTGTGAAGTCACAGAATAGAGGTGTGTGAAGTCATAGAATGGAGGTGTGTGAAGTCATAGAATGGAGGTGTGTGAAGTCATATAATGGAGGTGTGTGAAGTCACAGAATGCAGGTGTGTGAAGTCAATATGGAGGTATGAAGTCATAGAATGGAGGTGGGTGAAGTCATAGAATGGAGGTGTGAAATCATAGAATGGAGTTGTGTGAAGTCACAGAATGGAGGTGTGTGACATCACAGAATGGAGGTGTGTGAACTCAGAATGGAGGTGTGTAAAGTCACAGAATGGAGGTGTGTGAAGTCATAGAATGGAAGTGTGTGAAGTCATAGAATAGAGTTGTGTGGAGTCACAGAATGGAGGGTATGAAGTCATAGAAGGGAGGTGTGTGAAGTCACAGAATGAGGTGTTTGAAGTCATATATTGGAGGTGTGTGAAGTCAATATGGATGTGTGAAGTCATAGATTGGAGGTGTGTGAAATCATAGAATGAGGGTGTGTGAGGTCATAGAATAGAGGTGTGTGAAGTCACAGAATGGAGGTGTGTGAAGTCATAAAATGGAGGTGGGTGAAGTCATAGAAAGGAGGTGTGGGAAGTCATAGAATGGAGGAGGTGTGAAGTCATAGAGTGGAGGTGAGTGAAGTCACATATTCGAGGTCTGTGAAGTCATAGAATGGAGGTGTGTGAAGTCAGAATGGAGGTGTGTGAAGTCATAGAATGGAGGTGTGTGAACTCATAGAATGGAGGTGTGTGATGTCACAATGGAAGTGTGTGAAGTCATAGAATGGAGGTGTGTGAAGTCACAGAATGGAGGTGTGAGAAGTCAAAATGGAGGTGTGTGACGTCATAAAATGGAGGTGTGTGAAGTCATAGAATGGAGGTGTGTGAAATCATAGAATGGAGGTTTGTGAAGTCACAGAATGGAGTGTGTGAACTCAGAATGGAGGTGTGTGAAGTCAGAGATGGAGGTGTGTGAAGTCAGAATGGAGGTGTGTGAAGTCATAGAATGGAGGTGTGTGAAGTCAGAATGGAGGTGTGTGAAGTCATAGAATGGAGGTGTGTGAACTCATAGCAGGGAGGTATGTGAAATCATAGAATGGAAGTGTGTGAAGTCATAGAATGGAGGTGTGTGAAATCACAGAATGGAGGTGTTTGAAGTCATATATTAGAGGTGTGTGAAGTAAAAATGGATGTTTGAAGTCATAGAATGGAGGTCTGTGAAATCATAGAATGAGGGTGTGTGAGGTCATAGAATGGAGGGTGTGAAGTCACAGAATGGAGGTGTGTGAAGTTTTAAAATGGAGGGTGTGTGAAGTCATAGTATGGAAGTGTGTGAAGTCACACAATGGAGGTGTGTGAAGTCACAGACTGGAGGTGTGTGAAGTCACAGAATGGAGGTGTGTCAACTCAGAATTTAGGTGTGTGAAGTCAAAGAATGGAGGTGTGTGAAGTCATAGAATGCAGGTGTGTGAAGTCATAGAATGGAGGTGTGTGAAGTCAGAATGGAGGTGTGTGAAATCACAGAATTGAGGTGTGTGAACACAGAATGGAGGTGTGTGAAGTCAAAGAATGGAAGTGTGTGAAGTCATAGAATGGAGGTGTGTGAAGTCATAGAATGGAGGTGTGTCAAGTCATGAATGGAGATGTGTGAAGTCACCGAATGGAGGTTTGTGAAGTCATAGAATGGAGGTGTGTGAAGTGATAGAATGTATGTTTGTGAAGTAAGAATGAAGGTGTGTGAAGTCATAGAATGGAGGTGTGTGAAGTCACAGAATGGAGGTGTGTGAAGTCAGAGAATGGAGGTGTGTGAAGTCAGAGAATGGAGGTGTGTGACGTCATAGAATGGAGGTGTGTGAAGTCACAGAATGGAGGTGTGTGAAGTCAATATGGAGGTATGAAGTCATAGAATGGAGGTGTGTGAAATCATAGAATGAGGGTGTGTGAGGTCATAGAATGGAGGTGTGTGAAGTCACAGAATGGAGGTGTGTGAAGTTATAAAATGGAGGTGTGTGAAGTCATAGTATGGAAGTGTGTGAAGTCACACAATGGAGGTGTGTGAAGTCACAGTCTGAAGGTGTGTGAAGTCACAGAATGGAGGTGTGTCAACTCAGAATTGAGGTGTGTGAAGTCAAAGAATGGAGGTGTGTGAAGTCATAGAATGCAGGTGTGTGAAGTCATAGAATGGAGGTGTGTGAAGTCAGAATGGAGGTGTGTGAAGTCATAGAATGGAGGTGTGTGAAGTCGTAATGGAGATGTGTGAAGTCACCGAATGTAGGTTTGTGAAGTCATAGAATGGAGGTGTGTGAAGTCAGAATGGAGATGTGTGAAGGCACCGAATGGAGGTTTGTGAAGTCATAGAATGGAGGTGTGTGAAGTCATAGAATGTATGTTTGTGAAGTAAGAATTAAGGTGTGTGAAGTCATAGAATGGAGGTGTGTGAAGTCACAGAATGGAGGTGTGTGAAGTCATAGAATGGAGGTGTGTGAAGTCATAGAATGGAGGTGTGTGAAGTCATATAATGGAGGTGTGTGAAGTCACAGAATGGAGGTGTGTGAAGTCCATATGGAGGTATGAAGTCACAGAATGGAGGTGGGTGAAGTCATACAATGGAGGTGAGGGAAATCATAGAATGGAGTTGTGTGAAGTCACAGAATGGAGGTGTGTGACGTCACAGAATGGAGGTGTGTGAACTCACAATGGAGGTGAGTAAAGTCACAGAATGGAGGTGTGTGAAGTCATAGAATGGAAGTGTGTGAAGTCATAGAATAGAGTTGTGTGGAGTCACATAATGGAGGGTATGAAGTCATATAATGGAGGTGTGTGAAGTCACAGAATTGAGGTGTTTGAAGTCATATATTGGAGGTGTGTGAAGTCAAAATGGATGTGTGAAGTCATAGAATGGAGGTGTATGAAATCATAGAATGAGGGTGTGTGAGGTCATAGAATGGAGGTGTGTGAAGTCATAGAGTGGAGGTGAGTGAAGTCACATATTCAAGGTCTGTGAAGTCATAGAATGGAGGTGTGTGAAGTCAGAATGGAGGTGTGTGAAGTCATAGAATGGAGGTGTGTGAACTCATAGAATGGAGGTGTGTGATGTCACAATGGAAGTGTGTGAAGTCATAGAATGGAGGTGTGTGAAGTCACAGAATGGAGGTGTGAGAAGTCAAAATGGAGGTGTGTGACGTCATAAAATGGAGGTGTGTGAAGTCATAGAATGGAGGTGTGTGAAATCATAGAATGGAGGTTTGTGAAGTCACAGAATGGAGGTGTGTGAAGTTATAAAATGGAGGTGTGTGAAGTCATAGTATGGAAGTGTGTGAAGTCACACAATGGAGGTGTGTGAAGTCACAGTGTGAAGGTGTGTGAAGTCACAGAATGGAGGTGTGTCAACTCAGAATTTAGGTGTGTGAAGTCAAAAATGGAGGTGTGTGAAGTCATAGAATGCAGGTGTGTGAAGTCATAGAATGGAGGTGTGTGAAGTCAGAATGGAGGTGTGTGAAGTCATAGAATGGAGGTGTGTGAACTCATAGCAGGGAGGTATGTGAAATCATAGAATGGAAGTGTGTGAAGTCATAGAATGGAGGTGTGTGAAATCACAGAATGGAGGTGTTTGAAGTCATATATTAGAGGTGTGTGAAGTAAAAATGGATGTTTGAAGTCATAGAATGGAGGTCTGTGAAATCATAGAATGAGGGTGTGTGAGGTCATAGAATGGAGGTGTGTGAAGTCACAGAATGGAGGTGTGTGAAGTTTTAAAATGGAGGTGTGTGAAGTCATAGTATGGAAGTGTGTGAAGTCACACAATGGAGGTGTGTGAAGTCACAGACTGGAGGTGTGTGAAGTCACAGAATGGAGGTGTGTCAACTCAGAATTTAGGTGTGTGAAGTCAAAGAATGGAGGTGTGTGAAGTCATAGAATGCAGGTGTGTGAAGTCATAGAATGGAGGTGTGTGAAGTCAGAATGGAGGTGTGTGAAATCACAGAATTGAGGTGTGTGAACACAGAATGGAGGTGTGTGAAGTCAAAGAATGGAAGTGTGTGAAGTCATAGAATGGAGGTGTGTGAAGTCATAGAATGGAGGTGTGTCAAGTCAGAATGGAGATGTGTGAAGTCACCGAATGGAGGTTTGTGAAGTCATAGAATGGAGGTGTGTGAAGTGATAGAATGTATGTTTGTGAAGTAAGAATGAAGGTGTGTGAAGTCATAGAATGGAGGTGTGTGAAGTCACAGAATGGAGGTGTGTGAAGTCAGAGAATGGAGGTGTGTGAAGTCAGAGAATGGAGGTGTGTGACGTCATAGAATGGAGGTGTGTGAAGTCACAGAATGGAGGTGTGTGAAGTCAATATGGAGGTATGAAGTCATAGAATGGAGGTGTGTGAAATCATAGAATGAGGGTGTGTGAGGTCATAGAATGGAGGTGTGTGAAGTCACAGAATGGAGGTGTGTGAAGTTATAAAATGGAGGTGTGTGAAGTCATAGTATGGAAGTGTGTGAAGTCACACAATGGAGGTGTGTGAAGTCACAGTCTGAAGGTGTGTGAAGTCACAGAATGGAGGTGTGTCAACTCAGAATTGAGGTGTGTGAAGTCAAAGAATGGAGGTGTGTGAAGTCATAGAATGCAGGTGTGTGAAGTCATAGAATGGAGGTGTGTGAAGTCAGAATGGAGGTGTGTGAAGTCATAGAATGGAGGTGTGTGAAGTCGTAATGGAGATGTGTGAAGTCACCGAATGTAGGTTTGTGAAGTCATAGAATGGAGGTGTGTGAAGTCAGAATGGAGATGTGTGAAGGCACCGAATGGAGGTTTGTGAAGTCATAGAATGGAGGTGTGTGAAGTCATAGAATGTATGTTTGTGAAGTAAGAATTAAGGTGTGTGAAGTCATAGAATGGAGGTGTGTGAAGTCACAGAATGGAGGTGTGTGAAGTCATAGAATGGAGGTGTGTGAAGTCATAGAATGGAGGTGTGTGAAGTCATATAATGGAGGTGTGTGAAGTCACAGAATGGAGGTGTGTGAAGTCCATATGGAGGTATGAAGTCACAGAATGGAGGTGGGTGAAGTCATACAATGGAGGTGAGGGAAATCATAGAATGGAGTTGTGTGAAGTCACAGAATGGAGGTGTGTGACGTCACAGAATGGAGGTGTGTGAACTCACAATGGAGGTGAGTAAAGTCACAGAATGGAGGTGTGTGAAGTCATAGAATGGAAGTGTGTGAAGTCATAGAATAGAGTTGTGTGGAGTCACATAATGGAGGGTATGAAGTCATATAATGGAGGTGTGTGAAGTCACAGAATTGAGGTGTTTGAAGTCATATATTGGAGGTGTGTGAAGTCAAAATGGATGTGTGAAGTCATAGAATGGAGGTGTATGAAATCATAGAATGAGGGTGTGTGAGGTCATAGAATGGAGGTGTGTGAAGTCATAGAGTGGAGGTGAGTGAAGTCACATATTCGAGGTCTGTGAAGTCATAGAATGGAGGTGTGTGAAGTCAGAATGGAGGTGTGTGAAGTCATAGAATGGAGGTGTGTGAACTCATAGAATGGAGGTGTGTGATGTCACAATGGAAGTGTGTGAAGTCATAGAATGGAGGTGTGTGAAGTCACAGAATGGAGGTGTGAGAAGTCAAAATGGAGGTGTGTGACGTCATAAAATGGAGGTGTGTGAAGTCATAGAATGGAGGTGTGTGAAATCATAGAATGGAGGTTTGTGAAGTCACAGAATGGAGGTGTGTGAAGTTATAAAATGGAGGTGTGTGAAGTCATAGTATGGAAGTGTGTGAAGTCACACAATGGAGGTGTGTGAAGTCACAGTGTGAAGGTGTGTGAAGTCACAGAATGGAGGTGTGTCAACTCAGAATTTAGGTGTGTGAAGTCAAAAATGGAGGTGTGTGAAGTCATAGAATGCAGGTGTGTGAAGTCATAGAATGGAGGTGTGTGAAGTCAGAATGGAGGTGTGTGAAGTCATAGAATGGAGGTGTGTGAAGTCGTAATGGAGATGTGTGAAGTCACCGAATGTAGGTTTGTGAAGTCATAGAATGGAGGTGTGTGAAGTCAGAATGGAGATGTGTGAAGTCACCGAATGGAGGTTTGTGAAGTCATAGAATGGAGGTGTGTGAAGTCATAGAATGTATGTTTGTGAAGTAAGAATGAAGGTGTGTGAAGTCATAGAATGGAGGTGTGTGAAGTCATATAATGGAGGTGTGTGAAGTCACAGAATGGAGGTGTGTGAAGTCAATATGGAGGTATGAAGTCACAGAATGGAGGTGTGTGAAGTCACAGAATTGAGGTGTTTGAAGTCATATATTGGAGGTGTGTGAAGTCAAAATGGATGTGTGAAGTCATAGAATGGAGGTGTATGAAATCATAGAATGAGGGTGTGTGAGGTCATAGAATGGAGGTGTGTGAAGTCATAGAGTGGAGGTGAGTGAAGTCACATATTCGAGGTCTGTGAAGTCATAGAATGGAGGTGTGTGAAGTCAGAATGGAGGTGTGTGAAGTCATAGAATGGAGGTGTGTGAACTCATAGAATGGAGGTGTGTGATGTCACAATGGAAGTGTGTGAAGTCATAGAATGGAGGTGTGTGAAGTCAGAGAATGGAGGTGTGTGAAGTCACAGAATGGAGGTGTGTGAACTCAGAATGGAGGTGTGTGAAGTCACAGAATGGAGGTGTGTGAATTCATATCATGGAGGTATGTGAAATCATAGAATGGAAGTGTGTGAAGTCATAGAATGGAGGTGTGTGAAATCACAGAATGGAGGTGTTTGAAGTCATATATTAGAGGTGTGTGAAGTAAAAATGGATGTTTGAAGTCATAGAATGGAGGTCTGTGAAATCATAGAATGAGGGTGTGTGAGGTCATAGAATGGAGGTGTGTGAAGTCACAGAACGGAGGTGTGTGAAGTTTTAAAATGGAGGTGTGTGAAGTCATAGTATGGAAGTGTGTGAAGTCACACAATGGAGGTGTGTGAAGTCACAGAATGGAGGTGTGTGAAGTCACAGAATGGAGTTGTGTCAACTCAGAATTTAGGTGTGTGAAGTCAAAGAATGGAGGTGTGTGAAGTCATAGAATGCAGGTGTGTGAAGTCATAGAATGGAGGTGTGTGAAGTCAGAATGGAGGTGTGTGAAGTCACAGAATTGAGGTGTGTGAACACAGAATGGAGGTGTGTGAAGTCAAAGAATGGAAGTGTGTAAAGTCATAGAATGGAGGTGTGGGAAGTCATAGAATGGAGGTGTGTGAAGTCAGAATGGAGATGTGTGAAGTCACCGAATGGAGGTTTGTGAAGTCATAGAATGGATGTGTGTGAAGTCATAGAATGTATGTTTGTGAAGTAAGAATGAAGGTGTGTGAAGTCATAGAATGGAGGTGTGCGAAGTCACAGAATGGAGGTGTGTGAAGTCATAGAATGGAGGTGTGTGAAGTCATAGAATGGAGGTGTGTGAAGTCACATAATGGAGGTTTGCGAAGTCATAGAATGGAGGTGTGTGAAGACAAAATTGTGGTGTGTGAACTCAAAGAAAGGAAGTGTGTGAACTAATAGAATGGAGGTGTGTGAAGTCGTGGAATGGAGGTGTGTGAAGTCAAAGAATGGAGGTGTGTGAAGTCAAACAATGGTGGTGTGTGAAGTCACATAATGGAGGTGTGTGAAGTCACAGAATGGAAGTGTGTGAAGTCAAAACGGAGGTGTGTGAACTCAAAGAATGGAGTTGTGTGAAGTCACAGAATGGAGGTGTGTGAAATCAAAATGGTGGTGTGTGAAGTCACAAATGGAGGTGTATGAAGTCACAGAATGTAGGTGTGTGAAGTCAAAATGGAGGTGTGTGAAGTCAAAGAATGGAGGTGTGTGAACTCATAGATGGAGGTGTGTGAAGTCATGGAATGGAGGTTCGTGAAGTCAAACATTAGAAGTGTGGGAAGTTACAGAAAGAAGATGCGTGAAGTCATAGAATGGAGGTGTGTGAAGTCAGAATGCAGGTGTGGGAAGTCATAGAATGGAGGTGTGTGAAGTCATAGAATGGAGGTGTGTGATGTCAGAATGGAGGTGTGTGAAGTCAAAATGGAGGTGTGAAGTCATAGAATAGAGGTGTGTGGAGTCACAGAATGGAGGGTATGAGGTCATAGAATGGAGGTGTGTGAAGTGACAGAATTGAGGTGTTTGAAGTCATATATTGGAGGTGTGTGAAGTCAAAATGGATGTGTGAAGTCATAGAATGGAGGTGTGTGAAATCATAGAATGAGGGTGTGTGAGGTCATAGAATGGAGGTGTGTGAAGTCATAGAAAGGAGGTGTGGGCAGTCATAGAATGGAGGAGTGTGAAGTCATAGAGTGGAGGTGAGTGAAGTCACATATTCGAGGTCTGTGAAGTCATAGAATGGAGGTGTGTGAAGTCAGAATGGAGGTGTGCGAAGTCATAGAATGGAGGTGTGTGAACTCATAGAATGGAGGTGTGTGATGTCACAATGGAAGTGTGTGAAGTCATAGAATGGAGGTGTGTGAAGTCAAAGAATGGAGGTGTGAGAAATCAAAATGGAGGTGTGTGACGTCATAAAATGGAGGTGTGTGAAGTCATAAAATGGAGGTGTGTGAAATCATAGAATGGAGGTTTGTGAAGTCACAGAATGGAGGTGTGTGAACTCAGAATGGAGGTGTGTGAAGTCACAGAATGGAAGTGTGTGAAGTCATAGAATGGAGGTTTTTGAAATCACAGAATGGAGGTGTTTGAAGTCATATATTAGAGGTGTGTGAAGTAAAAATGGATGTTTGAAGTCATAGAATGGAGGTCTGTGAAATCATAGAATGAGGGTGTGTGAGGTCATAGAATGGAGGTGTGTGAAGTCACAGAATGGAGGTGTGTGAAGTTATAAAATGGAGGTGTGTGAAGTCATAGTATGGAAGTGTGTGAAGTCACACAATGGAGGTGTGTGAAGTCACAGACTGGAGGTGTGTGAAGTCACAGAATGGAGGTGTGTCAACTCAGAATTTAGGTGTGTGAAGTCAAAGAATGGAGGTGTGTGAAGTCATAGAATGCAGGTGTGTGAAGTCATAGAATGGAGGTGTGTGAAGTCAGAATGGAGGTGTGTGAAGTCACAGAATTGAGGTGTGTGAACACAGAATGGAGGTGTGTGAAGTCAAAGAATGGAAGTGTGTGAAGTCAGAGAATGGAGGTGTGTGAAGTCATAGAATGGAGGTGTGTGAAGTCAGAATGGAGATGTGTGAAGTCACCGTATGGAGGTTTGTGAAGTCATAGAATGGAGGTGTGTGAAGTCATAGAATGGAGGTGTGTGGAGTCACAGAATGGAGGGTATGACTTCATAGAATGGAGGTGTGTGAAGTGACAGAATTGAGGTGTTTGAAGTCATATATTGGAGGTGTGTGAAGTCAAAATGGATGTGTGAAGTCATAGAATGGAGGTGTGTGAAATCATAGAATGAGAGTGTGTGAGGTCATATAATGGAGGTGTTTGAAGTCACAGAATGGAGGTGTGTGAAGTCACAGAATGTAGGTGTGTGAAGTCAAAATGGAGGTGTGTGAAGTCAAAGAAGCGAGGTGTGTGAACTCATAGATGGAGGTGTGTGAAGTCATGGAATGGAGGTTCGTGAAGTCAAACATTGGAAGTGTGGGAAGTTACAGAAAGAAGATGCGTGAAGTCATAGAATGGAGGTTTGTGAAGTCAGAATGCAGGTGTGGGAAGTCATAGAATGGAGGTGTGTGAAGTCATAGAATGGAGGTGTGTGATGTCAGAATGGAGGTGTGTGAAGTCAAAATGGAGGTGTGAAGTCATAGAATGGAGGTGGGTGAAGTCATAGAATGGAATTGTGTGAAGTCATAGAATGGAGGTGTGTGGAGTCACAGAATGGAGCGTATGAGGTCATAGAATGGAGGTGTGTGAAGTGACAGAATTGAGGTGTTTGAAGTCATATATTGGAGGTGTGTGAAGTCAAAATGGATGTGTGAAGTCATAGAATGGAGGTGTGTGAAATCATAGAATGAGGGTGTGTGAGGTCATAGAATGGAGGTGTGTGAAGTCACAGAATGGAGGTGTGTGAAGTCATAAAATGGAGGTGGGTGAAGTCATAGAAAGGAGGTGTGGGAAGTCATAGAATGGAAGAGTGTGAAGTCATAGAGTGGAGGTGAGTGAAGTCACATATTCGAGGTCTGTGAAGTCATAGAATGGAGGTGTGTGAAGTCAGAATGGAGGTGTGTGAAGTCATAGAATGGAGGTGTGTGAACTCATAGAATGGAGGTGTGTGATGTCACAATGGAAGTGTGTGAAGTCATAGAATGGAGGTGTGTGAAGTCAAAGAATGGAGGTGTGAGAAATCAAAATGGAGGTGTGTGACGTCATAAAATGGAGGTGTGTGAAGTCATAAAATGGAGGTGTGTGAAATCATAGAATGGAGGTTTGTGAAGTCACAGAATGGAGGTGTGTGAACTCAGAATGGAGGTGTGTGAAGTCACAGAATGGAGGTGTGTGAAGTCATAGCATGGAGGTATGTGAAATCATAGAATGGAAGTGTGTGAAGTCATAGAATGGAGGTTTTTGAAATCACAGAATGGACGTGTTTGAAGTCATATATTAGAGGTGTGTGAAGTAAAAATGGATGTTTGAAGTCATAGAATGGAGGTCTGTGAAATCATAGAATGAGGGTGTGTGAGGTCATAGAATGGAGGTGTGTGAAGTCACAGAATGGAGGTGTGTGAAGTCACACACTGGAGGTGTGTGAAGTCACAGAATGGAGGTGTGTCAACTCAGAATTTAGGTGTGTGAAGTCAAAGAATGGAGGTGTGTGAAGTCATAGAATGCAGGTGTGTGAAGTCATAGAATGGAGGTGTGTGAAGTCAGAATGGAGGTGTGTGAAGTCACAGAATTGAGGTGTGTGAACACAGAATGGAGGTGTGTGAAGTCAAAGAATGGAAGTGTGTGAAGTCATAGAATGGAGGTGTGTGAAGTCATAGAATGGAGGTGTGTGAAGTCAGAATGGAGATGTGTGAAGTCACCGAATGGAGGTTTGTGAAGTCATAGAATGGAGGTGTGTGAAGTCATAGAATGTATGTTTGTGAAGTAAGAATGAAGGTGTGTGAAGTCATAGAATGGAGGTGTGTGAAGTCACAGAATGGAGGTGAGTGAAGTCATAGAATGGAGGTGTGTGAAGTCATAGAATGGAGGTGTGTGAAGTCATATAATGGAGGTGTGTGAAGTCACAGAATGGAGGTGTGTGAAGTCAATATGGAGGTATGAAATCATAGAATGGAGGTGGGTGAAGTCATAGAATGGAGGTGTGTGAAATCATAGAATGGAGTTGTGTGAAGTCACAGAATGGAGGTGTGTGACTTCACAGAATGGAGGTGTGTGAACTCAGAATGGAGGTGTGTAAAGTCACAGAATGGAGGTGTGTGAAGTCATAGAATGGAGTTGTGTGGAGTCACAGAATGGAGGGTATGAAGTCATAGAATGGAGGTGTGTGAAGTCAGAGAATTGAGGTGTTTGAAGTCATATATTGGAGGTGTGTGAAGTCAATATGGATGTGTGAAGCCATAGAATGGAGGTGTGTGAAATCATAGAATGAGGGTGTGTGAGGTCCTAGAATAGAGGTGTGTGAAGTCACAGAATGGAGGTGTGTGAACTCATAAAATGGAGGTGGGTGAAGTCATAGAAAGGAGGTGTGGGAAGTCATAGAATGGAGGAGTGTGAAGTCATATAGTGGAGGTGAGTGAAGTCACATATTCGAGGTCTGTGAAGTCATAGAATGGAGGTGTGTGAAGTCAGAATGGAGGTGTGTGAAATCATAGAATGGAGTTGTGTGAACTCATAGAATGTAGGTGTGTGACGTCACAATGGAAGTGTGTCAAGTCATAGAATGGAGGTGTGTGAAGTCACAGAATGGAAGTGTGTGAAGTCAAAACGGAGGTGTGTGAACTCAAAGAATGGAGGTGTGTGAAGTCACAGAATGGAGGTGTGTGAAATCAAAATGGTGGTGTGTGAAGTCACAAATGGAGGTGTGTGAAGTCACAGAATGTAGGTGTGTGAAGTCAAAATGGAGGTGTGTGAAGTCAAAGAATGGAGGTGTGTGAACTCATAGATGGAGGTGTGTGAAGTCATGGAATGGAGGTTCGTGAAGTCAAACATTGGAAGTGTGGGAAGTTACAGAAAGAAGATGCGTGATGTCATAGAATGGAGGTGTGTGAAGTCAGAATGCAGGTGTGGGAAGTCATAGAATGGAGGTGTGTGAAGTCATAGAATGGAGTTGTGTGATGTCAGAATGGAGGTGTGTGAAGTCTGAATGGAGGTGTGAAGTCATAGAGTGGAGGTGGGTGAAGTCATAGAATGGAATTGTGTGAAGTCATAGAATGGAGGTGTGTGGAGTCCCAGAATGGAGGGTATGAGGTCATAGAATGGAGGTGTGTGAAGTGACAGAATTGAGGTGTTTCAAGTCATATATTGGAGGTGTGTGAAGTCAAAATGGATGTGTGAAGTCATAGAATGGAGCTGTGTGAAATCATAGAATGAGGGTGTGTGAGGTCATAGAATGGAGGGGTGTGAAGTCACAGAATGGAGGTGTGTGAAGTCATAAAATGGAGGTGGGTGAAGTTATAGAAAGGAGGTGTGGGAAGTCATAGAATGGAGGAGTGTGAAGTCATAGAGTGGAGGTGAGTGAAGTCACATATTCGAGGTCTGTGAAGTCATAGAATGGAGGTGTGTGAAGTCAGAATGGAGGTGTGTGAAGTCATAGAATGGAGGTGTGTGAACTCATAGAATGGAGGTGTGTGACGTCACAATGGAAGTGTGTGAAGTCATAGAATGGAGGTATGTGAAGTCACAGAATGGAGGTGTGAGAAGTCAAAATGGAGGTGTGTGACGTCATAAAATGGAGGTGTGTGAAGTCATAGAATGGAGGTGTGTGAAATCATAGAATGGAGGTTTGTGAAGTCACAGAATGGAGGTGTGTGAACTCAGAATGGAGGTGTGTGAAGTCACAGAATGGAGGTGTGTGAACTCATAAAATGGAGGTGGGTGAAGTCATAGAAAGGAGGTGTGGGAAGTCATAGAATGGAGGAGTGTGAAGTCATATAGTAGAGGTGAGTGAAGTCACATATTCGAGGTCTGTGAAGTCATAGAATGGAGGTGTGTGAAGTCAGAATGGAGGTGTGTGAAATCATAGAATGGATGTGTGTGAACTCATAGAATGGAGGTGTGTGACGTCACAATGGAAGTGTGTCAAGTCATAGAATGGAGGTGTGTGAAGTCACAGAATGGAGGTGTGAGGAGTCAAAATGGAGGTGTGTGACGTCATAAAATGGAGGTGTGTGAAGTCATAGAATGGAGGTGTGTGAAATCATAGAATGGAGGTTTGTGAAGTCACAGAATGGAGGTCTGTGAACTCAGAATGGAGGTGTGTGAAGTCACAGAATGGAGGTGTGTGAAGTCATAGCATGGAGGTATGTGAAATCATAGAATGGAAGTGTGTGAAGTCATAGAATGGAGGTGTGTGAAGTCACAGAATTGAGGTGTTTGAAGTCGTATATTAGAGGTGTGTGAAGTCAAAATGGATGTGTGAAGTCATAGAATGGAGGTGTGTGAAATCATAGTATGAGGGAGTGTGAGGTCATAGAATGGAGGTGTGTGAAGTCACAGAATGGAGGTGTGTGAACTCAGAATGGAGGTGTGTGAAGTCACAGAATGGAGGTTTGTGAAGTCATAGAATGGAGGTGTGAGAGGTCATAGAATGGATGTTTCTGAAGGAAAAATGAAGGTGTGTGAAGTCATAGAATGGATGTGTGTTAAGTCACAGAATGGAGGTGTGTGAAGTCAGAATGGAGGTGTGTAGTCATAGATTGGAGGTGGGTGAAGTCATAGAAAGGAGGTGTGGGAAGTTATAGAATGGAGGAGTGTGAAGTCATAGAGTGCAGGTGAGTGAAGTCACAGATTCGAGGTCTGTGAAGCCATAGAATGGAGGTGTGTGATGTCAGAATTGAGGTGTGCGAAGTCATAGAATAGAGGTGTGTGAAGTCAGAATGGAGGTGTGTGAAGTCATAGATGGATTTGTGTGAAGTCATAGTATGGAGGTGTGTGAAATCATAGAATGGAGTTTTGTGAAGTCACAGAATTGAGCTGTGTGAGTTCAGAATGGAGTTGTGTGAAGTAATAGAATGGAGGAGTGTGAAGTCAGAATGGAGGTGCGTGAACTCATAGAATGGAGGTGTGTGACGTCACAATGGAAGTGTGTGAGTCATAGAATAGAGGTGTGTGAAGTCACAGAATGGAGGTGGATGAAGTCACTGAATGGAGGTTTGTGAAGTCAGAGAATGGAGGTATGTGAAGTCAAATTGGAGGGGTGTGAAGTCGGAGAATGGAGGTGTGTGAAGTCACAGAATGGAGGTGGGTGAAGTCACAGAATGGAGGTGTGTGAAGTCATAGAATGGAGGTGTGTGAAGTCAAACAATGGTGGTGTGTGAAGTCACATAATGGAGGTGTGTGAAGTCACAGAATGGAAGTGTGTGAACTCCGAATGGAGGTGTGTGAAGTCACAGAATGGAGGATTGCGAAGTCATAGAATGGAGGTGTGTGAAGACAAAATTGTGGTGTGTGAACTCATAGAATGGAAGTGTGTGAACTAATAGAATGGAGGTGTGTGAAGTCGTGGAATGGAGGTGTGTGAAGTCAAAGAATGGAGGTGTGTGAAGTCAAACAATGGTGGTGTGTGAAGTCACATAATGGAGGTGTGTGAAGTCACAGAATGGAAGTGTGTGAAGTCAAAACGGAGGTGTGTGAACTCAAAGAATGGAGGTGTGTGAAGTCACAGAATGGAGGTGTGTGAAATCAAAATGGTGGTGTGTGAAGTCACAAATGGAGGTGTGTGAAGTCACAGAATGTAGGTGTGTGAAGTCAAAATGGAGGTGTGTGAAGTCAAAGAATGGAGGTGTGTGAACTCATAGATGGAGGTGTGTGAAGTCATGGAATGGAGGTTCGTGAAGTCAAACATTGGAAGTGTGGGAAGTTACAGAAAGAAGATGCGTGAACTCATAGAATGGAGGTGTGTGAAGTCAGAATGCAGGTGTGGGAAGTCATAGAATGGAGGTGTGTGAAGTCATAGAATGGAGGTGTGTGATGTCAGAATGGAGGTGTGTGAAGTCAAAATGGAGGTGTGAAGTCATAGAATGGAGGTGGGTGAAGTCATAGAATGGAATTGTGTGAAGTCATAGAATGGAGGTGTGTGGAGTCACAGAATGGAGGGTATGAGGTCATAGAATGGAGGTGTGTGAAGTGACAGAATTGAGGTGTTTGAAGTCATATATTGGAGGTGTGTGAAGTCAAAATGGATGTGTGAAGTCATAGAATGGAGGTGTGTGAAATCATAGAATGAGGGTGTGTGAGGTCATAGAATGGAGGTGTGTGAAGTCACAGAATGGAGGTGTGTGAAGTCATAAAATGGAGGTGGGTGAAGTCATAGAAAGGAGGTGTGGGAAGTCATAGAATGGAGGAGTGTGAAGTCATAGAGTGGAGGTGATTGAAGTCACATATTCGAAGTCTGTGAAGTCATAGAATGGAGGTGTGTGAAGTCAGAATGGAGGTGTGTGAAGTCATAGAATGGAGGTGTGTGAACTCATAGAATGGAGGTGTGTGATGTCACAATGGAAGTGTGTGAAGTCATAGAATGGAGGTGTGTGAAGTCAGAGAATGGAGGTGTGTGAAGTCACAGAATGGAGGTGTGTGAACTCAGAATGGAGGTGTGTGAAGTCACAGAATGGAGGTGTGAGAAATCAAAATGGAGGTGTGTGACGTCATAAAATGGAGGTGTGTGAAGTCATAAAATGGAAGTGTGTGAAATCATAGAATGGAGGTTTGTGAAGTCACAGAATGGAGGTGTGTGAACTCAGAATGGAGGTGTGTGAAGTCACAGAATGGAGGTGTGTGAAGTCATAGCATGGAGGTATGTGAAATCATAGAATGGAAGTGTGTGAAGTCATAGAATGGAGGTTTTTGAAATCACAGAATGGAGGTGTTTGAAGTCATATATTAGAGGTGTGTGAAGGAAAAATGGATGTTTGAAGTCATAGAATGGAGGTCTGTGAAATCATAGAATGAGGGTGTGTGAGGTCATAGAATGGAGGTGTGTGAAGTCACAGAATGGAGGTGTGTGAAGTTATAAAATGGAGGTGTGTGAAGTCATAGTATGGAAGTGTGTGAAGTCACACAATGGAGGTGTGTGAAGTCACAGACTGGAGGTGTGTGAAGTCACAGAATGGAGGTGTGTCAACTCAGAATTTAGGTGTGTGAAGTCAAAGAATGGGGGTTTGTGAAGTCATAGAATGCAGGTGTGTGAAGTCATAGAATGGAGGTGTGTGAAGTCAGAATGGATGTGTGTGAAGTCACAGAATTGAGGTGTGTGAACACAGAATGGAGGTGTGTGAAGTCAAAGAATGGAAGTGTGTGAAGTTATAGAATGGAGGTGTGTGAAGTCATAGAATGGAGGTGTGTGAAGTCAGAATGGAGATGTGTGAAGTCACCGAATGGAGGTTTGTGAAGTCATAGAATGGAGGTAGGTGAAGTCATAGAATGTATGTTTGTGAAGTAAGAATGAAGGTGTGTGAAGTCATAGAATGGAGGTGTGTGAAGTCACAGAATGGAGGTGTGTGAAGTCATAGAATGGAGGTGTGTGAAGTCATAGAATGGCGGTGTGTGAAGTCATATAATAGAGGTGTGTGAAGTCACAGAATGGAGGTGTGTGAAGTCAATATGGAGGTATGAAGTCATAGAATGGAGGTGGGTGAAGTCATAGAATGGAGGTGTGTGAAATCATAGAATGGAGTTGTGTGAAGTCACAGAATGGAGGTGTGTGACGTCACAGAATGGAGGTGTGTGAACTCAGAATGCAGGTGTGTAAAGTCACAGAATGGAGGTGTGTGAAGTCATAGAATGGAGTTGTGTGGAGTCACAGAATGGAGGGTATGAAGGCATAGAATGGAGGTGTGTGAAGTCACAGAATTGAGGTGTTTGAAGTCATATTTTGAAGGTGTGTGAAGTCAATATGGATGTGTGAAGTCATAGAATGGAGGTGTGTGAAATCATAGAATGAGGGTGTGTGAGGTCATAGAATAGAGGTGTGTGAAGTCACAGAATGGAGGTGTGAACTCATAAAATGGAGGTGGGTGAAGTCATAGAAAGGAGGAGTGGGAAGTCATAGAATGGAGGAGTGTGAAGTCATAGAGTGGAGGTGAGTGAAGTCACATATGCGAGGTCTGTGAAGTCATATAATGGAGGTGTGTGAAGTCAGAATGGAGGTGTGTGAAGTCATAGAATGGAGGTGTGTGAACTCATAGAATGTAGGTGTGTGACGTCACAATGGAAGTGTGTCAAGTCATAGAATGGAGGTGTGTGAAGTCACAGAATGGAGGTGTGAGGAGTCAAAATGGAGGTGTGTGACGTCATAAAATGGAGGTGTGTGAAGTCATAGAATGGAGGTGTGTGAAATCATAGAATGGAGGTGTGTGATGTCACAGAATGGAGGTGTGTGAACTCAGAATGGAGGTGTGTGAAGTCACAGAATGGAGGTGTGTGAAGTCATAGCATGGAGGTATGTGAAATCATAGAATGGAAGTGTGTGAAGTCATAGAATGGAGGTTTTTGAAATCACAGAATGGAGGTGTTTGAAGTCATATATTAGAGGTGTGTAAAGGAAAAATGGATGTTTGAAGTCATAGAATGGAGGTCTGTGAAATCATAGAATGAGGGTGTGTGAGGTCATAGAATGGAGGTGTGTGAAGTCACAGAATGGAGGTGTGTGAAGTTATAAAATGGAGGTGTGTGAAGTCATAGTATGGAAGTGTGTTAAGTCACACAATGGAGGTGTGTGAAGTCACAGACTGGAGGTGTGTGAAGTCACAGAATGGAGGTGTGTCAACTCAGAATTTAGGTGTGTGAAGTCAAAGAATGGGGGTGTGTGAAGTCATAGAATGCAGGTGTGTGAAGTCATAGAATGGAGGTGTGTGAAGTCAGAATGGAGGTGTGTGAAGTCACAGAATTGAGGTGTGTGAACACAGAATGGAGGTGTGTGAAGTCAAAGAATGGAAGTGTGTGAAGTTATAGAATGGAGGTGTGTGAAGTCATAGAATGGAGGTGTGTGAACTCATAGAATGTAGGTGTGTGACGTCACAATGGAAGTGTGTCAAGTCATAGAATGGAGGTGTGTGAAGTCACAGAATGGAGGTGTGAGGAGTCAAAATGGAGGTGTGTGACGTCATAAAATGGAGGTGTGTGAAGTCATAGAATGGAGGTGTGTGAAATCATAGAATGGAGGTGTGTGATGTCACAGAATGGAGGTGTGTGAACTCAGAATGGAGGTGTGTGAAGTCACAGAATGGAGGTGTGTGAAGTCATAGCATGGAGGTATGTGAAATCATAGAATGGAAGTGTGTGAAGTCATAGAATGGAGGTTTTTGAAATCACAGAATGGAGGTGTTTGAAGTCATATATTAGAGGTGTGTAAAGGAAAAATGGATGTTTGAAGTCATAGAATGGAGGTCTGTGAAATCATAGAATGAGGGTGTGTGAGGTCATAGAATGGAGGTGTGTGAAGTCACAGAATGGAGGTGTGTGAAGTTATAAAATGGAGGTGTGTGAAGTCATAGTATGGAAGTGTGTGAAGTCACACAATGGAGGTGTGTGAAGTCACAGACTGGAGGTGTGTGAAGTCACAGAATGGAGGTGTGTCAACTCAGAATTTAGGTGTGTGAAGTCAAAGAATGGGGGTGTGTGAAGTCATAGAATGCAGGTGTGTGAAGTCATAGAATGGAGGTGTGTGAAGTCAGAATGGAGGTGTGTGAAGTCACAGAATTGAGGTGTGTGAACACAGAATGGAGGTGTGTGAAGTCAAAGAATGGAAGTGTGTGAAGTTATAGAATGGAGGTGTGTGAAGTCATAGAATGGAGGTGTGTGAAGTCAGAATGGAGATGTGTGAAGTCACCGAATGGAGGTTTGTGAAGTCATAGAATGGAGGTGTGTGAAGTCATAGAATGTATGTTTGTGAAGTAAGAATGAAGGTGTGTGAAGTCATAGAATGGAGGTGTGTGAAGTCACAGAATGGAGGTGTGTGAAGTCATAGAATGGAGGTGTGTGAAGTCATAGAATGGAGGTGTGTGAAGTCATATAATAGAGGTGTGTGAAGTCACACAATGGAGGTGTGTGAAGTCAATATGGAGGTATGAAGTCATAGAATGGAGGTGGGTGAAGTCATAGAATGGAGGTGTGTGAAATCATAGAATGGAGTTGTGTGAAGTCACAGAATGGAGGTGTGTGACGTCACAGAATGGAGGTGTGTGAACTCAGAATGGAGGTGTGTAAAGTCACAGAATGGAGGTGTGTGAAGTCATAGAATGGAGTTGTGTGGAGTCACAGAATGGAGGGTATGAAGTCATAGAATGGAGGTGTGTGAAGTCACAGAATTGAGGTGTTTGAAGTCATATATTGGAGGTGTGTGAAGTCAATATGGATGTGTGAATTCATAGAATGGAGGTGTGTGAAATCATAGAATGAGGGTGTGTGAGGTCATAGAATAGAGGTGTGTGAAGTCACAGAATGGAGTTGTGAACTCATAAAATGGAGGTGGGTGAAGTCATAGAAAGGAGGTGTGGGAAGTCATAGAATGGAGGAGTGTGAAGTCATATAGTGGAGGTGAGTGAAGTCACATATGCGAGGTCTGTGAAGTCATAGAATGGAGGTGTGTGAAGTCAGAATGGAGGTGTGTGAAGTCATAGAATGGAGGTGTGTGAACTCATAGAATGTAGGTGTGTGACGTCACAATGGAAGTGTGTCAAGTCATAGAATGGAGGTGAGTGAAGTCACAGAATGGAGGTGTGAGGAGTCAAAATGGAGGTGTTTCACGTCATAAAATGGAGGTGTGTGAAGTCATAGAATGGAGGTGTGTGAAATCATAGAATGGAGGTGTGTGATGTCACAGAATGGAGGTGTGTGAACTCAGAATGGAGGTGTGTGAAGTCACAGAATGGAGGTGTGTGAAGTCATAGCATGGAGGTATGTGAAATCATAGAATGGAAGTGTGTGAAGTCATAGAATGGAGGTGTGTGAAGTCACAGAATTGAGGTGTTTGAAGTCATATATTAGAGGTGTGTGAAGTCAAAATGGATGTGTGAAGTCATAGAATGGAGGTGTGTGAAATCATAGAATGAGGGTGTGTGAGGTCATAGAATGGAGGTGTGTGAAGTCACAGAATGGAGGTGTGTGAACTCAGAATGGAGGTGTGTGAAGTCACAAAATGGAGGTTTGTGAAGTCATAGAATGGAGGTGTGAGAGGTCATAGAATGGATGTTTCTGAAGGAAAATGAAGGTGTGTGAAGTCATAGAATGGAGGTGTGTGAAGTCACAGAATGGAGATGTGTGAAGTCAGAATGGAGGTGTGTAGTCATAGATTGGAGGTGGGTGAAGTCATAGAAAGGAGGTGTGGGAAGTTATAGAATGGAGGAGTGTGAAGTCATAGAGTGCAGGTGAGTGAAGTCACAGATTCAAGTCTGTGAAGCCATAGAATGGAGGTGTGTGATGTCAGAATTGAGGTGTGCGAAGTCATAGAATAGAGGTGTGTGAAGTCAGAATGGAGGTGTGTGAAGTCATAGATGGAGTTGTGTGAAGTCATAGTATGGAGGTGTGTGAAATCGTAGAATGGAGTTTTGTGAATTCACAGAATTGAGCTGTGTGAATTCAGAATGGAGGTGTGTGAAGTAATAGAATGGAGGTGTGTGAAGTCAGAATGGAGGTGTGTGAACTCATAGAATGGAGGTGTGTGACGTCACAAAGGAAGTGTTTTAAGTCATAGAATGGAGGTGTGTGAAGTCACAGAATGGAGGTGTGTGAAGTCATAGAATGGAGGTGTGTGAAGTCATAGAATGGAGGTGTGTGAAGTCATAGAATGGAGGTGTGTGAACTCATAGAATGGAGGTGTGTGACGTCACAAAGGAAGTGTTTTAAGTCATAGATGGAGGTGTGTGAACTCATAGATGGAGGTGTGTGAAGTCATGGAATGGAGGTTCGTGAAGTCAAACATTGGAAGTGTGGGAAGTTACAGAAAGAAGATGCGTGAAGTCATAGAATGGAGGTGTGTGAAGTCAGAATGCAGGTGTGGGAAGTCATAGAATGGAGGTGTGTGAAGTCACAGAATGGAGGTGTGTGAAGTCAGAATGGAGGTGTGAAGTCATAGAATGGAGGTGGGTGAAGTCATAGAATGGAATTGTGTGAAGTAATAGAATGGAGGTGTGTGGAGTCACAGAATGGAGGGTATGAGGTCATAGAATGGAGGTGTGTGAAGTGGCAGAATTGAGGTGTTTGAAGTCATATATTGGAGGTGTGTGAAGTCAAAATGGATGTGTGAAGTCATAGAATGGAGGTGTGTGAAATCATAGAATGAGGGTGTGTGAGGTCATAGAATGGAGGTGTGTGAAGTCACAGAATGGAGGTGTGTGAAGTCATAAAATGGAGGTGGGTGAAGTCATAGAAAGGAGGTGTGGGAAGTCATAGAATGGAGGAGTGTGAAGTCATAGAGTGGAGGTGAGTGAAGTCACATATTCGAGGTCTGTGAAGTCATAGAATGGAGGTGTGCAAAGTCAGAATGGAGGTGTGTGAAGTCATAGAATGGAGGTGTGTGAACTCATAGAATGGAGGTGTGTGATGTCACAATGAAGTGTGTGAAGTCATAAAATGGAGGTGTGTGAAGTCACAGAATGGAGGTGTGAGAAGTCAAAATGGAGGTGTGTGACGTCATAAAATGGAGGTGTGTGAACTCATAGAATGGAAGTGTGTGAAGTCATAGAATTGAGGTGTGTGAAGTCAGAATGGAGGTGTGTGAAGTCACCGAATGGAGGTGTGTGAACTCCGAATGGAGGTGTGTGAAGTCACAGAATGGAGGATTGCGAAGTCATAGAATGGAGGTGTGTGAAGACAAAATTGTGGTGTGTGAACTCATACAATGGAAGTGTGTGAACTAATAGAATGAAGGTGTGTGAAGTCGTGGAATGGAGGTGAGTGAAGTCAAAGAATGGAGGTGTGTGAAGTCAAAACGGAGGTGTTGAACTCAAAGAATGGAGGTGTGTGAAGTCACAGAATGGACGTGTGTGAAATCAAAATGGTGGTGTGTGAAGTCACAAATGGAGGTGTGTGAAGTCACAGAATGTAGGTGTGTGAAGTCAAAATGGAGTTGTGTGAAGTCAAAGAATGGAGGTGTGTGAACTCATAGAATGGAGGTGTGTGAAGTCATGGAATGGAGGTTCGTGAAGTCAAACATTGGAAGTGTGGGAAGTTACAGAAAGAAGATGTGTGAAGTCATAGAATGGAGGTGTGTGAAGTCAGAATGCAGGTGTGGGAAGGCATAGAATGGAGGTGTGTGAAGTCATAGAATGGAGGTGTGTGATGTCAGAATGGAGGTGTGTGAAGTCAGAATGGAGGTGTGAAGTCATAGAATGGAGGTGGGTGAAGTCACAGAATGGAATTGTGTGAAGTAACAGAATGGAGGTGTGTGGAGTCACAGAATGGAGGGTATGAGGTCATAGAATGGAGGTGTGTGAAGTGACAGAATTGAGGTGTTTGAAGTCATATATTGGAGGTATGTGAAGTCAAAATGGATGTGTGAAGTCATAGAATGGACGTGTGTGAAATCATAGAATGAGGGTGTGTGAGGTCAAAGAATGGAGGTGTGTGAAGTCACAGAATGGAGATGTGTGAAGTCATAGAATGGAGGTGGGTGAAGTCATAGAAAGGAGGTGTGGGAAGTCATAGAATGGAGGAGTGTGAAGTCATAGAGTGGAGGTGAGTGAAGTCACATATTCGAGGTCTGTGAAGTCATAGAATGGAGGTGTGTAAAGTCAGAATGGAGGTGTGTGAAGTCATAGAATGGAGGTGTGTGAACTCATAGAATGGTGGTGTGTGATGTCACAATGGAAGTGTGTGAAGTCATAGAATGGAGGTGTGTGAAGTCACAGAATGGAGGTGTGAGAAGTCAAAATGGAGGTGTGTGACGTCATAAAATGGAGGTGTGTGAAGTCATAGAATGGAGGTGTGTGAAATCATAGAATGGAGGTTTGTGAAGTCACAGAATGGAGGTGTGTGAACTCAGAATGGAGGTGTGTGAAGTCACAGTATGTAGGTGTGTGAACTCATAGCATGGAGGTATGTGAAATCATAGAATGGAAGTGTGTGAAGTCATAGAATGGAGGTTTGTGAAATCACAGAATTGAGGTGTTTGAAGTCATATATTAGAGGTGTGTGAAGTCAAAATGGATGTTTGAAGTCATAGCATGGATGTCTGTGAAATCATAGAATGAGGGTGTGTGAGGTCATAGAATGGAGGTGTGTGAAGTCACAGAATGGAGGTGTGTGAAGTTATAAAATGGAGGTGTGTGAAGTCATAGAATGGAAGTGTGTGAAGTCACACAATGGAGGTGTGTGAAGTCACAGACTGGAGGTGTGTGAAGTCACAGAATGGAGGTGTGTGAACTCAGAATGGAGGTTTGTGAAGTCACAGAATGGAGGTGTGTGAAGTCATAGAATGGAAGTGTGTGAAGTCATAGAGTGGAGGTGTGTGAAGTCAGAATGGAGATGTGTGACGTCACCGAATGGAGTTTTGTCAACTCAGAATGGAGGTGTGTGAAGTCACAAAATGGAGGTTTGTGAAGTCATAGAATGGAGGTGTGTGAAGTCATAGAATGGATGTTTGTGAAGGAAAAATGAAGGTGTGTGAAGTCATAGAATGGAGGTGTGTGAAGTCAGAGAATGGAGGTGTGTGAAGTCATAGAATGGAGGTGTGTGAACTCATAGAATGTAGGTGTGTGACGTCACAATGGAAGTGTGTCAAGTCATAGAATGGAGGTGAGTGAAGTCACAGAATGGAGGTGTGAGGAGTCAAAATGGAGGTGTTTGACGTCATAAAATGGAGGTGTGTGAAGTCATAGAATGGAGGTGTGTGAAATCATAGAATGGAGGTGTGTGATGTCACAGAATGGAGGTGTGTGAACTCAGAATGGAGGTGTGTGAAGTCACAGAATGGAGGTGTGTGAAGTCATAGCATGGAGGTATGTGAAATCATAGAATGGAAGTGTGTGAAGTCATAGAATGGAGGTGTGTGAAGTCACAGAATTGAGGTGTTTGAAGTCATATATTAGAGGTGTGTGAAGTCAAAATGGATGTGTGAAGTCATAGAATGGAGGTGTGTGAAATCATAGAATGAGGGTGTGTGAGGTCATAGAATGGAGGTGTGTGAAGTCACAGAATGGAGGTGTGTGAACTCAGAATGGAGGTGTGTGAAGTCACAAAATGGAGGTTTGTGAAGTCATAGAATGGAGGTGTGAGAGGTCATAGAATGGATGTTTCTGAAGGAAAATGAAGGTGTGTGAAGTCATAGAATGGAGGTGTGTGAAGTCACAGAATGGAGATGTGTGAAGTCAGAATGGAGGTGTGTAGTCATAGATTGGAGGTGGGTGAAGTCATAGAAAGGAGGTGTGGGAAGTTATAGAATGGAGGAGTGTGAAGTCATAGAGTGCAGGTGAGTGAAGTCACAGATTCAAGTCTGTGAAGCAATAGAATGGAGGTGTGTGATGTCAGAATTGAGGTGTGCGAAGTCATAGAATAGAGGTGTGTGAAGTCAGAATGGAGGTGTGTGAAGTCATAGATGGAGTTGTGTGAAGTCATAGTATGGAGGTGTGTGAAATCGTAGAATGGAGTTTTGTGAATTCACAGAATTGAGCTGTGTGAATTCAGAATGGAGGTGTGTGAAGTAATAGAATGGAGGTGTGTGAAGTCAGAATGGAGGTGTGTGAACTCATAGAATGGAGGTGTGTGACGTCACAAAGGAAGTGTTTTAAGTCATAGAATGGAGGTGTGTGAAGTCACAGAATAGAGGTGTGTGAAGTCATAGAATGGAGGTGTGTGAAGTCATAGAATGGAGGTGTGTGAAGTCATAGAATGGAGGTGTGTGAACTCATAGAATGGAGGTGTGTGACGTCACAAAGGAAGTGTTTTAAGTCATAGATGGAGGTGTGTGAACTCATAGATGGAGGTGTGTGAAGTCATGGAATGGAGGTTCGTGAAGTCAAACATTGGAAGTGTGGGAAGTTACAGAAAGAAGATGCGTGAAGTCATAGAATGGAGGTGTGTGAAGTCAGAATGCAGGTGTGGGAAGTCATAGAATGGAGGTGTGTGAAGTCACAGAATGGAGGTGTGTGAAGTCAGAATGGAGGTGTGAAGTCATAGAATGGAGGTGGGTGAAGTCATAGAATGGAATTGTGTGAAGTAATAGAATGGAGGTGTGTGGAGTCACAGAATGGAGGGTATGAGGTCATAGAATGGAGGTGTGTGAAGTGGCAGAATTGAGGTGTTTGAAGTCATATATTGGAGGTGTGTGAAGTCAAAATGGATGTGTGAAGTCATAGAATGGAGGTGTGTGAAATCATAGAATGAGGGTGTGTGAGGTCATAGAATGGAGGTGTGTGAAGTCACAGAATGGAGGTGTGTGAAGTCATAAAATGGAGGTGGGTGAAGTCATAGAAAGGAGGTGTGGGAAGTCATAGAATGGAGGAGTGTGAAGTCATAGAGTGGAGGTGAGTGAAGTCACATATTCGAGGTCTGTGAAGTCATAGAATGGAGGTGTGCAAAGTCAGAATGGAGGTGTGTGAAGTCATAGAATGGAGGTGTGTGAACTCATAGAATGGAGGTGTGTGATGTCACAATGAAGTGTGTGAAGTCATAAAATGGAGGTGTGTGAAGTCACAGAATGGAGGTGTGAGAAGTCAAAATGGAGGTGTGTGACATCATAAAATGGAGGTGTGTGAACTCATAGAATGGAAGTGTGTGAAGTCATAGAATTGAGGTGTGTGAAGTCAGAATGGAGGTGTGTGAAGTCACCGAATGGAGGTGTGTGAACTCCGAATGGAGGTGTGTGAAGTCACAGAATGGAGGATTGCGAAGTCATAGAATGGAGGTGTGTGAAGACAAAATTGTGGTGTGTGAACTCATAGAATGGAAGTGTGTGAACTAATAGAATGAAGGTGTGTGAAGTCGTGGAATGGAGGTGAGTGAAGTCAAAGAATGGAGGTGTGTGAAGTCAAAACGGAGGTGTTGAACTCAAAGAATGGAGGTGTGTGAAGTCACAGAATGGACGTGTGTGAAATCAAAATGGTGGTGTGTGAAGTCACAAATGGAGGTGTGTGAAGTCACAGAATGTAGGTGTGTGAAGTCAAAATGGAGGTGTGTGAAGTCAAAGAATGGAGGTGTGTGAACTCATAGAATGGAGGTGTGTGAAGTCATGGAATGGAGGTTCGTGAAGTCAAACATTGGAAGTGTGGGAAGTTACAGAAAGAAGATGTGTGAAGTCATAGAATGGAGGTGTGTGAAGTCAGAATGCAGGTGTGGGAAGTCATAGAATGGAGGTGTGTGAAGTCATAGAATGGAGGTGTGTGATGTCACAGAATGGAGGTGTGTGAAGTCAGAATGGAGGTGTGAAGTCATAGAATGGAGGTGGGTGAAGTCATAGAATGGAATTGTGTGAAGTAACAGAATGGAGGTGTGTGGAGTCACAGAATGGAGGGTATGAGGTCATAGAATGGAGGTGTGTGAAGTGACAGAATTGAGGTGTTTGAAGTCATATATTGGAGGTATGTGAAGTCAAAATGGATGTGTGAAGTCATAGAATGAGGGTGTGTGAGGTCATAGAATGGAGGTGTGTGAAGTCACAGAATGGAGGTGTGTGAAGTCATAAAATGGAGGTGGGTGAAGTCATAGAAAGGAGGTGTGGGAAGTCATAGAATGGAGGAGTGTGAAGTCATAGAGTGGAGGTGAGTGAAGTCACATATTCGAGGTCTGTGAAGTCATAGAATGGAGGTGTGTAAAGTCAGAATGGAGGTGTGTGAAGTCATAGAATGGAGGTGTGTGAACTCATAGAATGGTGGTGTGTGATGTCACAATGGAAGTGTGTGAAGTCATAGAATGGAGGTGTGTGAAGTCACAGAATGGAGGTGTGAGAAGTCAAAATGGAGGTGTGTGACGTCATAAAATGGAGGTGTGTGAAGTCATAGAATGGAGGTGTGTGAAATCATAGAATGGAGGTTTGTGAAGTCACAGAATGGAGGTGTGTGAACTCAGAATGGAGGTGTGTGAAGTCACAGAATGTAGGTGTGTGAACTCATAGCATGGAGGTATGTGAAATCAAAGAATGGAAGTGTGTGAAGTCATAGAATGGAGGTGTGTGAAATCACAGAATTGAGGTGTTTGAAGTCATATATTAGAGGTGTGTGAAGTCAAAATGGATGTTTGAAGTCATAGCATGGATGTCTGTGAAATCATAGAATGAGGGTGTGTGAGGTCATAGAATGGAGGTGTGTGAAGTCACAGAATGGAGGTGTGTGAAGTTATAAAATGGAGGTGTGTGAAGTCATAGAATGGAAGTGTGTGAAGTCACACAATGGAGGTGTGTGAAGTCACAGACTGGAGGTGTGTGAAGTCACAGAATGGAGGTGTGTGAACTCAGAATGGAGGTTTGTGAAGTCACAGAATGGAGGTGTGTGAAGTCATAGAATGGAAGTGTGTGAAGTCACAGAGTGGAGGTGTGTGAAGTCAGAATGGAGATGTGTGACGTCACCGAATGGAGTTTTGCCAACTCAGAATGGAGGTGTGTGAAGTCACAGAATGGAGGTTTGTGAAGTCATAGAATGGAGGTGTGTGAAGTCATAGAATGGATGTTTGTGAAGGAAAAATGAAGGTGTGTGAAGTCATAGAATGGAGGTGTGTGAAGTCAGAGAATGGAGGTGTGTGAAGTCAGAATGGAGGTGGGTAGTCATAGATTCGAGGTGGGTGACGTCATAGAAAGGAGGTGTGGTAAGTCATAGAATGGAGGAGTGTGAAGTCATAGAGTGCAGGTGAGTGAAGTCACAGATTCGAGGTCTGTGAAGTCATAGAATGGAGGTGTGTGATGTCAGAATGGAGGTGTGCGAAGTCATAGAATAGAGGTGTGTGATGTCAGAATGGAGGTGTGTGAAGTCATATATGGAGTTGTGTCAAGTCATAGTATGGAGGTGTGTGAAACCATAGAATGGAGTTTTGTGAAGTCACAGAATGAGGCTGTGTGAATTCAGAATAGAGGTGTGTGAAGTAATAGAATGGAGGTGTGTGAAGTCAAAATGGATGTGTGAAGTCATAGAATGGAGGTGTGTGAAATTATAGAATGAGGGTGTGTTAGGTCATAGAATGGAGGTGTGTGAAGTCACAGAATGGAGGTGTGTGAAGTGATAAAATGGAGGTGGGTGAAGTCATAGAAAGGAGGTGTGGGAAGTCATAGAATGGAGGAGTGTGAAGTCATAGAGTGGAGGTGAGTGAAGTCACATATTCTAGGTCTGTGAAGTCATAGAATGGAGGTGTGTGAAGTCAGAATGGAGGTGTGTGAACTCACAGAATGGAGGTGTGTGAACTCATAGAATGGAGGTGTGTGACGTCACAATGGAAGTGTATGAAGTCATAGAATGGAGGTGTGTGAAGTCACAGAATGGAGGTGTGTGAAGTCATAGAATGGAGGTATGTGAAGTCACAGAATGGAGGTGTGTAAAGTCATAGAATGGAGGTGTGTGAAGTTATAGAATAGATGTTTGTAAAGTAAGAATGGAGGTGAGTGAAGTCATAGAATGGAGCTGTGTGAAGTCAGAATGGAGCTGTGTGAAGTCACAGAATGGAGGTGTGTGTAGTCACAGAATGGAGGTGTGTGAAGTCATAGAATGGAGGTATGTGAAGTCACAGAATGGAGGTGTGTAAAGTCATAGAATGGAGGTGTGTGAAGTCATAGAATGAGTGTGTGTGAGGTCATAGCATGCAGGTGTGTGAAGTCACAGAATTGAGGTGTGTGAAGTCATATATTGTAGGTGTGAGAAGTCAAAATGGATGTGTGAAGTCATAGAATGGAGGTGTGTGAAATCATAGAATGAGGGTGTGTGAGGTCATAGAATGGAGGTGTGTGAAGTCACAGAATGGAGGTGTGTGAAGTCATAAAATGGAGGTGGGTGAAGTCATAGAAAGGAGGTGTGGGAAGTCATAGATTGGAGGAGTGTGAAGTATTAGAGTGGAGGTGAGTGAAGTCACATATTCGAGGTCTGTGAAGTCATAGAATGGAGGTGTGTGAAGTCAGAATGGAGGTGTGTGAAGTCACAGAATGGAGGTGTGTGAGAAGCCAAAATGGAGGTGTGTGATGTCATAAAATGGAGGTGTGTGAAGTCATAGAATGGAGGTGTGTGAAATCATAGAATGGAGGTGTGTGAAGACAAAATTTTGGTGTTGAACTCATAGAATGGATGTTTGTGAACTAATAGAATGGAGGTGTGTGAAGTCAAAGAATGGAGGTGTGTGAAGTCAAACAATGGTGGTGTGTGAAGTCACAGAATGGAGGTGTGTGAAGTCACAGAATGGAAGTGTGTGAAGTAAAAACGGAGGTGTGTGAAGTCAAAGAATGGAGGTGTGCAAAGTCATAGAATAGAGGTGTGTGATGTCAGAATGGAGGTGTGTGAAGTCATAGATGAAGTTGTGTGAAGTCATAGTATGGAGGTGTGTGAAACCATAGAATGGAGTTTTGTGAAGTCACAGAACGGAGTTGTGTGAATTCAGAATGGAGGTGTGTGAAGTAATAGAATGGAGGTGTGTGAAGTCAGAATGAAGGTGTGTGAACTCATAGAATGGAGGTGTGTGACGTCACAATGGAAGTGTGTGAAGTCACAGAATGGAGGTGTTTGAAGTCATAGAATGGAGGTGTTTGAAGTCACAGAATGGAGGTGTGTGAAGTCATAGAGTGGAGGTATGTGAAGTCACAGAATGGAGGTGTGCAAACTCATAGAATGGAGGTGTGTGAAGTTATAGAATGGATGTTTGTAAAGTAAGAATGGAGGTGTGTGAAGTCATAGAATGGAGCTCTGTGAAGTCAGAATGGAGGTGTGTGAAGTCACAGAATGGAGGTGTGTGAAGTCATAGAATGGAGGTGTGTGAAGTCATAGAATGTATGTTTGTGAAGTAAGAAGAAGGTGTGTGAAGTCATAGAATGGAGGTGTGTGAAGTCACAGAATGGACATGTGTGAAGTCATAGAATGGAGGTGTGTGAAGTCATAGAATGGATGTGTGTGAAGTCATAGAATGGAGGTGTGTGAAGTGACAGAATGGAGGTGTGTGAAGTCAGAATGGAGGTGTGAAGTCATAGAATGGAGGTGGGTGGAGTCACAGATTGAAGGTGTGTGAAATCATACAATGGAGGTGAGTGAAGTCACATAATGGAGGTGTGGGAAGTCACAGAATGGAGGTGTGTGACGTCACAGAATGGAGTTGTGTGAAGTCAGAATGGAGGTGTGTAAAGTCACAGAATGGAGGTGTGTGAAGTCATAGAATGGAAGGTATGAACTCATAGAATGGAGGTGTGTGAAGTCACAGAATCGAGGTGTTTGAAGTCATATATTGGAGGTGTGTGAAGTCAAAATGGATGTGTGAAGTCATAGAATGGAGGTGTGTGAAATCATAGAATGAGGGTGTGTGAGGTCATAGAATGGAGGTGTGTGAAGTCACAGAATGGAGGTGTGTGAAGTCATAAAATGAAGGTGGGTGAAGTCATAGAAAGGAGGTGTGGGAAGTCATAGATTGGAGGAGTGTGAAGTCATATAGTGGATGTGAGTGAAGTCACATATTCGAGGTCTGTGAAGTCATAGAATGGAGGTGTTTGAAGTCAGAATGGAGGTGTGTGAAGTCATAGAATGGAGGTGTGTGAACTCATAGAATGGAGGTGTGTGACGTCACAAAGGAAGTGTGTCAAGTCATAGAATGGAGGTGTGTGAAGTCACAGAATGGAGGTGTGAGAAGCCAAAATGGAGGTGTGTGACGTCATAAAATGGAGGTGTGTGAAGTCATAGAATGGAGGTGTGTGAAATCATAGAATGGAGGTTTGTGAAGTCACAGAGTGGAGGTGTGTGAACTCAGAATGGAGGTGTGTGAAGTCACAGAATGGAGGTGTGTGAAGTCATAGCATGGAGGTATGTGAAATCATAGAATGGAAGTGTGTGAAGTCATAGAATGGAGGTGTGTGAAGTCACAGAATGAAGGTGTGTGAAGTCATAGAATGTAGGTGTGTGAAGTCACAGAAGGCATGTGTGTGAAGTCACATAATGGAGGTGTGTGAAGTCAAAATAGAGGTGTGTGATGTCATAAACTGGAGGTGTGTGAAGTCATAGAATTGTTGTGTGAGAAATCATAGATTGGAGGTTTGTGAAGTCACAGAATGGAGGTGTGTGAATTCACAGAATGGAGGTTTGTGAAGTCATAGAATGGAGGTATGTGAAGTCACAGAATGGAGGTGGGTGAAGTCACAGAAAGGAGGTGTGTGAAGTCATAGAATGGAGGTGTGTGAAGTCACAGAATGGACGGGTATGAAGTCATATATTTTAGGTGTGTGAAGTCAAAATGGATGTGTGAAATCATAGAATGGAGGTGTGTTAAATCATAGAATGTTGGTGTGTGAAGTCATAGAATGGAGGTGTCTGAAGTCACAGAATGGAGATGTGTGAAGTCACAGAATGGAGGGGTGTGAAGTCATAGAATGGAAGTGTGTGAAGTCATAGAATGGAGGTGTGTGAAGTCAGAATGGAGGTGTGTGAAGTCACCGAATGGAGGTTTGGGAAGTCATAGAGTGGAGGTGTGTGAAGTCATAGAATGGATGTTTCTGAAGTAAAAATGAAGGTGTGTGAAGTCATAGAAAGAGTTGTGGGAAGTCATAGAATGGAGGAGTGTAAAGTCATAGAGTGCAGGTGAGTGAAGTCACAGATTCGAGGTCTGTGAAGTCATAGAATGGAGGTGTGTGATGTCAGAATGGAGGTGTGCGAAGTCATAGAATAGAGTTGTGTGAAGTCACAGAATGGAGGTGTGTGAACTCAGAATGGAGGTATGTAAAGTCACAGAATGGAGCTGTATGAAGTCATAGAATGGAAGTGTGTGAAGTCATAGAATGGAGGTGTGTGAAGTCACAGAATGGATGGTATGAACTCATAGAATGGAGGTGTGTGAAGTCACAGAATTGAGGTGTTTGGAGAGTGACAGTGGTCATCCAAGCAGCGACCCACTGGACCTTCACCCCCAACCCTCCAGTAATGCATCCAGTAATGCGGAAAAGACCTGAATTCATGTTTTTGTGTTAAGTGTAAAAGTCTCTGTTTCTTTGTCTTGTTCATGTTACATATTTTTTCTTGTCCAGTTTTGTCTTTGAAATTGGTACCAGTTTTAAATACGGATCCTTATGTTTTTTCTAAAGTTTTGTTTTGAACCTGGTTCTCACCTGCAAGAGTAAAATTGGCAAAGCTCTCTTGACACAAACTTCCGGAAAATGAATGGCCAATATTAATTTTGTGCACTTTAAAATCTTTGAGTATGAATGTGTGTGAATGAGTGAGTGAACATGTTCAAGGTTTAATCAAGAAAATCATTTAGGTTTGAATTATTGCATTGTTTTAAAGAAGGGGGAGAATGGAACATTAGCAAAAAAAAAACAAAAAAAAACAAAAAAACTCCAAAAAAAATGTCCTTGATGATTGTATGACAGCTCTTAAGTCCCATTAAGAAGGTCGAATCAGTAGATTGGAGAGAGAACTCCGAGATCATCAAGGGAGGCACTTGGAGCAGAGAAAAGAGCCTCAAGAACCTACTAGTAAGGTCCCAGAACAGCAGAGACTGATCACGTTGAAAAGGACTGCAGCTTCTGAAGAATGAGGAATTGCCAGCACTTCAGATCCACCAACAGCCAATATCAAGCCAACTCCTGTTGTTTCGACTCCAAGTAAAGTGACAACTGAAGCTATGGCTGGGAACAAATCAACACCTGTGGCCAGTACCCGTCCAAAGGTCACATCTGCAACAGTCACCAATCGAACAACTCCACAGATCTAAGCCCCAGATGGATGAATTCCCCCCCGAGAGGAATCGCAGTCAAGGATGGGATAAGAGGGGACACTCTCTGACCAACCTAAGACAGGGCCTTCAGCTTGATCTGAAGAAGTTCCCCATGACGGGTAAGGCAGAGTCAGCGATCCACCCAACCTAAGACAAGCAAGTCGCATCTTTTAAAAGAAAGACGGGGGAGATGTTGGGGACCGACTGTGGGGTTAATGACCTTGGACCTGACCTTGGACCTATGCAACTGTATACCCAAGGAAGTAACTCTTATCATGATGACTTTAAGCAATGTCAATCAGTTCTTATCATGATGACTTTAAGCAATGTCAATCAGTTCTTATCATGATGACTTTAAGCAATGTTAATCCTTTCTCATTTATCCTATATATGATTTGTTTACTATTTTGTATGAATGTAGCCTCTGGCAACTCCCTAGTTTTAAGAAGAGTATTTAAGGTCGGAACTTAAAATAAAGGAGAGAGTCTCTTAGGCGGCAGTCTGGAGCTCACAGTCTTCTTGGACTGCTGACTTGGGCTGTAGTCCTCCCGAACTCCATCTGTTTGTCTCTCTTCTATTTTTTCCTAGTCCTTGCCCCTATTTCAGGAATCCCAATCCGCGAACCCTGGTTTGCTGCCGGCTGGCCCCGGAAGGGGATAACAATTTTCTTAAGAAATATGTTCATTAATTATGTAACCGTATGCCAACTATATATTGACTTAACAAAATAAATTAACTTAAAAAATAATTTAGCTGGGTATGGTGGCTCACACTTGTAAATGTAGCTACTCAAGAGGCTGGGATCCAAGGATAGCAGTTCAAAGTCAGCCTGGGCACTGAAGTCCATGTGACTCTTATCTCCAATTAACCACCAGAAACCCAGAAGTGGCCCTATGGCTCAAGGGATAGGGCAGTAGTCTTGAGCTGAAAAGCTCAGTGACAAGACCCAGGTGCAGAATTGCAGTCCCATGACTTGAATGATGAATGATACTAGCCAGGCTCTGTGCGCTCACACTTGGAATCCTATCTACACAGAATCAGGTTTGAATCCAGCCCAAACAAATTGCATGATATTCTGATTTACAGTTCATTACCAAAAATCTGGAAGTGGAGCTGTGGATAAAGTGGTAGAACACTAGCCTGAAGCAAAAAAAAACTTTTAAGGACAGTTCCCAGGCCCTGGGTTCAAGTCCCAGGACTTGCATAAAACAACAAAATGTGACGCTGAGTCCTCCATCATTTGGTGTTATAGTTCAATATTCTTGATATGCGTCTTAGAAATTAAGTCCCTAGCAAATACTCTCCCCTGAAATTCTGCTTCATAGCTGATTCATAGAATTTCAGCATCATTACTATCACCTTCCAGTTAGCATAGCAGTCTACTACTGAAAATTTGAAGAAAACATTTGAGTAATCCTAATAAATCTGTGTATCATCTGCACACACATCAAATCAGCAGGAGCTATGTTCTACTATTATCTAAATGTATTTAATCCCTTCTTGACTTAATGAGCCTTAAAGAGGAAAACATATGAAATAGTTATGAAACTAACAGTCACCATTCTTCTACCTAATATTGTAATATAAGTTTATAAATGCAAGGACTATTCTGAAGTGTGCAGAAGGTATAGTTTTTAAGAAATATGTTGCTTGCTTTGGGAAAGCAAAGGCAAGGAAAAATGATATAAGTAAGTTCCCTATTTATCAGAAGGAAAATACTATTGGGTTTAGATCAACTTTCATTCATTCCGTGCTGATGAAACAAATATTTGCAATTCCTGAGGCCAATCACTTCATTGTGATGCACAATCAGCCAGCTTAGATCAATCTTCCAAAAAAGCAAAGGAACAAATGAGAAGCAATTAAGGTTTCCAAAATGAACCAGGTGGTGGTGGCAGCTCACACTTGTAATTCTATCTACTGAAGGCCTGAAATCCAAGGATCTGGATTAAGTCTGTCTGGGATGAAAATATTACTGTCTGTAACATCATCTCTGTTATCACAGCCCAACTGATACACTCTGCCCAACAGGTTCCAAACACCAAAGTCCATCTCCTATCTGAAATACTAGCAAACGTACTCACACATTATTTCCTCTTTGGGAGATAGTTGAAACAAGTACCAGAAACATTTCCCTGGCTTCAGAGTGGAAGTGGAAATATATATTCACTAGAAGCCCATCTAGTAAATTACAGTCAATCATCTTTCCTCACATCTTGTTAGTTAAATTGAACAATGAGTGTTTGGATCAGAAGCGATGTGTATGAGCATACAGGTTGTAAAAGTACTGTAATCCTAGCTACTCAAGATAAGCTGAGACCTGAGGATTCCAGTTCAAAATCAGCCATGCAATAAATTCCATAAGATTTTTACCTCTAATTAACCAGCAAAAAACAGAGCGTTGAATTGTGCGTAAAATGCCACAGGCCTAAGCTTTGCATAAAAGTGGTAAGGGGTAGCATTCAGGATGACCACTCTCTCCACTCCTTTTTAACATAGTACTAGAATTCCTAGGCAGTGCAATAAGGCAAGAAGCAAGCATAAAGGGGATCCAAGTAGGGAAAGAGGAAATAAAACTATCCCTCTTTGAAGATGACATGATTTTGTATTTAAAGAATCCTATAGACTCTACTCCCAAGCTCCTTGAGCTGATTCAAAGCTTTGGAAGGGTAGCAGGCCATAAAATCAACCCTCACAAATCAACTGCCTTACTTTACGCCAACACTGAGAGGAAAGAGGCAATAATCAGGAAAGAAATTCCTTTCACAATAGCCTCAAAGAAAATAAAGTACCTAGGAATTAGCTTAACTAAGAATGAAAAGGACAGTTTAGATGAAAACTTTAAAACCAATAAAAAGGAAATTAAAGCAGAACTAAGGAAATGGAAAAACCTCCCATGCTCCTGGATTGGAAGACTCAACATTGTGAAAATGACAATCTTGCCAAGGGCTATCTACAAATTCAATGTAATACCAATCAACATCCCAATGTCATTCTTTAAAGAAATAGAAGAGGCAATTCAAAATTTCATATGGAATAATAAAAGACCCCGTATAGCAAAAATTCTTCTTAGCAGAAAGAACAGCGCTGGAGGAATTTCAATTCCAAACTTAAGACTCTCTTACAGAGCTATAATTCTCAAAACAGCTTGGTACTGGCACAGGAACAGGCCTGAAGTCCAATGGAGTAGAACTGCGGACCCAGATGTTAAACCACAGTCCTATGGCCACCTAATCTTTGACCAGGGAGCCAAAAATATAGAATGGAAGAAAGATAGCCTCTTCAACAAGTTGTGCTGGCAGAACTGGTTAAACACCTGCACAAAACTAAAGTTGGATCCTTCTTTGTCACCTTGCACTAGAATTAACTCCAAATGGATCAAAGACCTGGAGGTAAAAGCTGACACACTGAAAAGTTGACAGGAAGGAATAGGAGATACACTAGGCCTCCTTGGCACAGGTCGAAACTTTCTTAATAAGGACCAAGAATCACAACAAATCAGAGAAAGGCTGGATAAGTGGGACTGCATTAAACTGCAGAGCTTTTGTATGGCAACGGATATAGCTAGTAAACTAATCAGGAAGCCTACAGAGTGGGAGAAGATCTTCACCAACCAAACAACGGACAAAGGCCTCATATCTAAAATATATCAACAACTCAAAAAATTGAATCACTCCAAAACTAACCTCCAAAGTAACACCCATCCCATTAAAAATGGGCCAAAACTTAAAGAAAGTCTTCTCTGAAGAAGAAACAAAAATGGCCTATAGACACATGAAGAAATGCTCCACATATCTGGTCATAAAAGAAATGCAAATCAAAACAACTCTAAGATTCCACCTCACTCCAGTTAGAATGGCCAGGATCAGGAAAACGAATGACAACAGATGCTGGAGGGGATGTGGCCAGGAGGGATCACTACTACACTGTTGGTGGGAGTGCAAACTCGTTCAACCACTATGGAAAGCAGGGTGGCAGTGCCTCAGAAGGCTAAACATAGAACTCCCCTATGACCCAGCAATTCCACTACTTGGCATTTACCCAACAATCCAGAAACAAGGGCATACTAAACCCACTAGCACAACAATGTTCATTGCAGCACTATTCACCATAGCAAAGATATGGAACCAACCCAGATGTCCCTCAGTGGATGAGTGGATCAACAAGTTGTGGTATTTGTACACAATGGAATTCTATGCTGCTGTCACAAAGAATGAAATCGCCCCTTTTGTTAGGAAATGGAAAGACTTAGAACAAATCATATTAAGTGAAGTAAGCCAGACTCAAAGGAACTTAGGCTCAGTGGTTTCCCTCATTCGTCATAATCAGTAGGAACCTTGGGCTCTACTAGCAGAGATTGTCAATAGAGCAAAAGGCCATATATAAGGCCATATAATGTGAAGCTAATTGAAAGGACCTCCAGGATATTGACACAAAAGCCATATAATGAATGATTGTTGTCCTTAATGTACTATGTTGTCTCTCATCTCGTTTGCTGTCCCTTGGTTATCCCATATTGGTATAGTATTTCACTTTATCTTATATATTGAATTTATTTGTATTTGGATATATGAAATTTGATAGGGAAGGGGGGAAAACAAAGACGGGTGGGGGGTTTGGGGTTGGTGGGAAATGGGTACCAAGACATGTGAAAGGGTATCAATGTATGTGAATTAATGCACCTTCTATCTGGCAAATATCATCTAACCCTGTTACTAATTATAATAAAAAAATGGAAAAAAAGAAAGTTGTAGTGTGTGGGGAGGATGATGGGGTCAAATACATTTCTTCTTAGAAATTTACCTCATCTGGTTGCCCTGGATTTTCCTGGCCTTCTTCTTAGAGAAAGTTGTGTTATACTGGATTTGTGGCTTGGCAATGATCTAGCATGTACATCTTCCAGTAATACATCCACAACTTCCATGCCTGAGACTCGAGTTTCCTGACCTTTGGCAACAGCACAGCAACATCTTTCTTCCTCCTGAGCCACAGGCCAAGTGAGCTGGCTTGAGCTGGTTGTTAGTTACAGTGGCTTGGTTACCAGGGTTCCATATTCTGTTCCATTGTGAGGGAGGCAGGGTCACCTTTCAGGGCCCAATGACCAAAGATCCTTGCTCACAAAAGACCTCACCAAAGACATACTGGAGGCTGAATCTCTCCTCCAATCTCACAATATACATGTGGATGTAGTAAACAGCACACCTTATTTGTCCAATCCCAATGTCTTCCACTAGGCCCAACTACCAGTCTGGTCTCAGACTCAAGGAGCCTTTCTTAGGTAAGATCCAAACTTAAGGGTCAACATTGCCCTCATCCTTTACAAAACATTTGCTTCACAGTGCCTTCTCTGCCTGCATTTTGCCCCTTGTCGAATTTTTTTTTGTTTTTGCTAGTCTTGGGACTTGACCTCAGAGTGTGAACATTGTTCTTGGACTTTCTTTAGGCTTTAGCCGTCCCACCGAGCCACAGCACCACTTGCAGCCTTTTCTATGTATGTGGTAATGAGGAATCAAACCAGAGTCTTTTTGCGTGGTAGCCAAGGACTCTACCACTAGGTGAAACACACAGGGCATCTTGCACATATTTTTGACGTCAATCTACTAGGATAGTATTAGTTTTCTGTATCCTAATCAATTTTTTCCTGATGATTAGTTTGCTGTCATGTGTAAAAAAATGCAAGAGGGAAAAACACAGAAGAATTAGAGAAATTAAAAAAAAGCATTACACACATAGATAAGTGTTCATTCTTTGTAGGACAAAGGATATTTTGATATGATGATGATGATGATGACTTTATAATTACTATGTCAGGGTTGAGAGTTTGGCATAGTGGTAGAGTGCTTGCCTAGCATCCATGAAGATCTGGGTTTGATTGCTCAGTATCACATAGATAGAAAATCTAGATGTGGCACTGTGGCTCAAGTGGCAGAGGGCTAGACTTGAGAAAACCCGAGGACAGTGCTCAGGCCCTGAATTCAAGCCCCAAGACTGGCAGAAAGATAAAAGAAAATAAAAATGCTTTTTACGAGCTAATTCACTCACAGCATATGCTTCTGAAATCTTCGCTTCTGCATCTTGCGAAATAGCCCTTTCGCTCAATGTAGACAAGAAAAACAGATCCATCCCATGGTCCACTGTGAGGCCACTGGTTGGGCTAAGAGCTAGTCGTGCAGCAACACATAAGTTTTATTCTAATACTTTCCAAATTTTGTACTCAAATATGCTACCTCCTTACCAAGTTAGGTCAGTTATCCATATGGTATACTTTTTCTTCATTACTACAATATTCTTACACTCCTACATTAATCCTCTTGTACCTCCCCTGACCTCTCTCATTCTTTTTTTCTATCTCTGGACCTTTGCTCGTCTTTCAACCCTTATACTGCACGGATCTACACTTGATGGCTGTTGAGCATTATTGTATATGTAGGTGGTTAATTATTCTCTAGGCTCAGAGGGTCTTAAAGACAATAGAGATTGGATTGAGAGGCTCATTGTTTTGGGTATAAATCGCTTATCAGTGGTTGTATTAGACTGGTCTGTAAGTGCACCAAAAGAAACAGTGATAATACCAATCAAAACTTGTGAACATCTAGTGTCTGCCAGCTACAGAGGTCTAGGTTGGTTATATCTGAAAAACTATAATCGTATTTAGTAGTAATCTTGCTCTCATTTTCAAATGGGCAGAACAAGAAACTCAAGAAAAATGTCAAATCAAGAAACAACATCCCCCACCCAATGTAAACAGACAATGGAACAGTCACTGGCAAACCTAGACCAGAGTCTCCCAAGTGCTACACAAATGCAATTGATAAACATCATTAATGGAAAATGTGAAAATATAAAGAAAGAGATAATGGAGGAAGCCATAGCTGAACAAGAGGAAAGCAAAAACAAGGTGATAAGTGAAAAAGAAGAAGCCATAAAGGAGGCCATAATAAAGGTTTTTCAAAGAAAGATGGAAGAATTCATAGAATCCACAAATAAAAACGTGACCAAACTCCAGCACATGTCCAAAGAAAATGAAGCTACTGAACTAACCACGCAAAAGGAAATCAAGGAGATAAAGAAATCCACACATGGTCTAAAAAAAGAGATGCAAGGCATCAAAAGTGAGCAATTAGAAGCAAGGGAGATGAAAAATAAAGTAGATAGCTTTGATAGCAAGTTAGACAATGCAGAGGAGAGAATTTCCGGGGCTCAAGAAAATTTAGGTATTATAGAGAAAGAACAGAAAATGAGTTAATCCAAATCTTGGAAATATGAGAGAGCGCTTCAGGAGGTCCAAGATGCAATTAGGAAGCCTAATTTAAGGCTAGTTGGTATTGAGGAGGGCGTGGAGAAAGAGGTCAATGGTATTGGAAATATACTTCAGGGAATCATTTCAGAGAATTTCCCAAATATCCAGAAGGGCAGGCCCATCCAGATACGAGAAGCTTTTAGAACCCCAAACAGACCTGACCAGAAAAGAACATCCCACCGCCACATTGTGATCCGAACTGGATCAATAGAAACGAAAGGAAAGATCCTAAAGGCAGCCAGGGAAAAGGGATCAGTAACCTATAAAGGCAAACCAATCAGAATAACCCCAGATTTCTCAGCAGAGACTATGCAAGCACGAAGTGACTGGAAGCATATATGTCATGCCCTTAAATCAAATAACTACCAACCAAGAATACTGTAGCCAGCTAAGCTCTCATTCATAACTGAGGGAACAATAAAACATTCCATTCCAGGGAAAAGCTGCAACAATATGTCGAAACAAAACCAACACTACAGAGAATTCTCAAAATGCTCTATACATAGAAACCAAAATAAATGCAATATAGGGAAAGAAATGGCACCTAAACAGCATACCATCTAAGGACCACAAGAACTGTCCAGACACAGGCCGTACTAAAAGCTTTTAAAAATGGTAGGAACTAATAAATATGTCTCAATCCTAACTCTCAATATCAATGGACTTAACTCTCCAATTAAACGGCATAGGCTGTCTAGTTGGATCAAAAAGCAAGAGCCATCGTTCTGCTGTCTTCAAGAGACACATCTTACCCAAAAACAATCATCTTTTGAAAGTGAGAGGTTGGAATAAACTCTATCAAGCTAACTGCCCCCATAAACAGGCTGGAGTTGCCATCCTCATATCAGATACAATAGACTTCAAACTAAAATTAGTAAGAAAAGACAAAGAAGGTTACTACATACCACTAAAGGGATCTTTCCTCCAGGAAGACATAACGATCCTAAATATTTACACACCCTTTTGAAGATTCTCAAAAGATTGAAGATACTGCCAGTGTAAGTTAGATTCCAGCATTCATATTAAATAATGCAATGAGTAGGGATTTATATTTGAAATATCACTGTTGACAAAATCTAACACATATTTGCTTAGTATTTGCTTTTGATTTCCCAAGAAGATCAGTACAAGCTAACATGTGTGGCATATATCGACTGGGAGAAATGATTCAGAATATGTGACTCATTTGAACAGGAGTCAGTGAAAGATACAGAAGCAGGATACCCATATTGTGATAATTTGTATCTTTTTCATATTTTGTGTTTGTTATTAATTCCATTTGTAGTGTACATTTCTAGGTAAAAACTTTTAAAATATTTCCAAACTATTTGTTATTTCAACAGCAAAAAACATTTATATGCCTGATAAAATTCACAGAATCCAAATTTTTCCATATTATTTTTTGTTTTTTGGTTTTTTTTTGGTGGGTCATAGATCTTGAACTCAGCCTGGGTACTATCCCTGAGCTCTTCAGCTCCAGGCTACCACCTTACCCTGGAGCCATGCCACACTTCCCATTTTCTAAAGGTAAATTGGAGATAAGAGTCTCAGGTCTTTTTGTGCCTGGATGGCTTTAAACCTTGATCCTCAGATCTCAGCCACCTGAGTAGCTAGGATTATAGAAGTGAGCCACCACCCCATCATGCTCAGCTTTCTGGTTTTTTTTAAACAAGCCCTTTGGCTGGAACTCGGTCTGAGCACTGTCCTTCAGCTTTCCTCAAGCCTAGTGATCTTCTACTTGAGCCACAGCACTACTTCTGGTTTTTTCTGTGTATGTGGTACTGTGGAATTGAACCTTCGTCTTCATACAAGCACTCTACAACTATGCCAAACTCCCAGCCCCTCCACATTAGTTTTTATAATAGATCTTTCCATGCATCCAGGATGGCTAGAAATCCTTCTTGAGTTTCCCAAGATCAGGGAGCATAGGTGTGTCCCATCCTGTGTGGCTACATAACCATTGTTTAGGGTACAGTTCTCTCTTCATTCTACCCATCTAGAGCAATTTTCATCTTCCATGTATAATCATTAAACATTCAGCTCCTGTTCCTCTCTACTCCATTCTCTGGAACCATCCTGCTTTTTGGCTCTAAGGGTTTGTTGATCCTTGGAAGCTCTGGAAGGGAAAACATACCCTAGCTCTTCCTTTATGACTGCTGTATTTTTAGTTTACTGTAATCAAGATTCATCTGTAAAATATAGTAAAATATTCTTCCTTTTCAATGCATTGTTTTGCATATTTCTATCTTTTGATTATTATTAATAGTTGTGAATGGATTCTCCACATATTTGTTCTAGTCTCTGCTTTCTCTTCCGTTAGGTACAAATCTAGAAATAGAAGTGTTGGACCGTATTTCTATGTAATTCTATATTTAGTACTTTTTTAGCATTCTCCACGCAATTTTTGATTGTTTTATATTCCTTGCAGAACTATTCCAAAGTTCTACTTCTTCTCACTACCTTCCCAGTAATAGTTAGACTTTGAAAGTTGTTTTTTTGTATGCGTGTGTGTGTGTGTGTTTGTGTGTGTGTATGTGGATCTTTTTGTTTAAAACTATATTTATATTAACATATTTAAAGTAATGATTTCATTGTAATTTTAATTTTTCTCATGACTGTTAATATTGAACTTCTTTCTACATTTTGAACTACTATTTCTATATATTCTTTTTAGAAAATCCTCTCCAATCTCCAATTTTTTTCCCTTTTTTTGTGGGATAGTGGGGAAAGTCATGGGGCTTGGACCTTGGCCCGTGAGCTCTTTAGTTTAAGGCTATTGTCCTACCCTGAGTATTGCCCCTCAGTTCTTCTGCTCACAGCTCCCTACCCCTCTTCCCATTATATACAGAACAAAGGTCATCCTCAGTCTTTTTGAAAAAGTAAAACATACATTAAATTTATAGTATAAAACAGCAAGAAATAAATTTCTTGCCAGGTGCAGTGACTTCTACCTGTAATCCTAGCTACTCAGATATCAGGCTGATATCTAAAGATTTGGTTCAAAGCCAGCCTGGGCATTAGAAAATCTATGAGACTCTCATCTACAGTTAACCACTAGAATATGGGAAATGGCACTGTGGCTTCATAGGTAGGGTGATAGCCTTGAGATGAAGAGCTCAGGAACAGTGCCCAGGCCCAGAATTCAAGCCTTACAAATCCCCCAGCCAAAAAAAGAAAAAAAAGTTTCTTCCCCAAGTGATTATTATGCCAGCCATAGAACATTAACATTCTGGGTGTACTTCACAGTATTATTACTTGATACCCTAAGATTTTGCAATATTCTCACGGTACCAGCATATGTCATCATATAATGTAGTGCCTTTTCAATGGAATAATTCCATTTATAACCTAAATCTACTCCCCCGACTTATTTTTGTTGATAATACAATTGCTCTACCATGATATGCCACAAGCCATTAAACATTTTACGGTGGGTAATTGGAAAGGAGTCTCATGGAATTTTGTGCCAGGCTGGCTTTGAACCATGGTCCTCAGATCTCAGTCTCCTGAGTAGCTAGGATGACAGGCGTGAGCCACCAACACCTGGCTTGCCTTTTTATTTTTTTGTGGGTCTTGGGACTTGAACTCTGGGCCTAGGCACCATCCCTAAGCTTTGCAGGTCAATATTTCATGTAAGTCTAAACATTTAAGTAAAGGAATACAATTCCAACAAAAAAAAGAATAAAATTCCAGACATGGTGTGTTTATAACTCAGTGCTAATTAGTTGATGAAAATGTGCCATTCCAGAAGCTGGGGTCATTTGATGATGTAGCTGTGGATTTCAGCTGGGAGGAGTGGCAGCATCTGGACAATGCTCAGAGAACCCTGTACAGAGATGTAATGCTGGAGACCTACAGCAACCTGGTGTCCTTAGGTGAGCAAAAGTCAAATTCACTTGCAAGGCCAAGTGCCTTGTTATTTTGCAGATACGTGAATGTTTATCAAACTTTCAATACTATTCAAATGAAAGATTCCAGGCCCTGAGAAGTATCATTACTTTCTAAAGAAAACCTAAGGTAATTTTGTACTCATTCTTCAGGATACCTTCAGGATACTTTGACAACAGTTCTAAATTATGTTTCCTCTAATGGAGACGACATTCCAAACTTACACAGTAATTGTAAGTGGATAAACAATCCAGAATAGAATATATATCATTATTGGAAATAGGATCTACAAATCACTAAACAGTGAGTTTATAATGGAAACCTGGCACTAGGTGCAATGTTTCATGCCTGTAATCTTAAAATATTCAGGAGGAAGAAATCTAAGAATTCTAATTTGAAGCCAACAATGGCATAAAAATTGCCATGAAACTCTATAACTCCAAGTAACCCCTCAAAAAGGTTAGTGGAGTGTCAAGAGTTTGACTTTGTGGTTGAGTGCTTGCCTAGCATGCGTGAAGACCTATGCATGTAAGTGGAGCTGGGACTCAAACTGGTATTTTTCTAGCCTTGAGCAAGATAGCTAAGTTTATGCCATACAAAATGAATCCAGAGCTGGGGAAAAGTCAACCATGGAGCCTTGAGAAATGAGAAAAAAAGATTTAATACATAACTTGTGAGTAGGATGTCTGCGAACTTAAAGCAATGATGACACAGCATAAGAAATAATTCTCTACTGTTTCTAATTTACAGGCCCTGTGTTCCCAAACCTGTATTAATTGTCAAGCTAGAGCACTGTGCAGAACTCTGGATAGGAAATTCCTCTGACAAGAATATCACAGGTGAGTGAATGCATCTTCATATTGATGTTGGAGCCTTAGCCCCATTGGTAAGTTCATGTTGTGATGTACTGAGCAATAATATTCTTAGTTACCCTAAATCCTGTGTGGAACCTATGGAATTCTTTGTGAATGAATCAAGAATCATTTTCTTTTCCCAATCCTATGCCTGGTCTCAGGGCCTGAGCATGGTCCTTGGGTTTTCTCAAGGCTAGCTCTCTACTACTTGAGTCATAGCACCACTTCTGGTTTTTTCTTTGTATGTAGTACCAAGGAACTGAACCAGGTCTTTGTGCATGCTAGCCCAAACCCCCGGCACCAAGAATCATAGGGTGATATGACGAATTCTATGTGGCAGTAGAGTTAAAGTTAGATTTCTCTGTAGAAATCACTGTGAAACAAAATAAAATGAGAACGCCATGAGCCCGTGGCTCATGCCTGTAATCCTAGCTACTTAGGAGGCTGAGATCTGAGGATCAAGGTTCAAAGACTGACCTATCACAAAAACACCTTAGACTCTTCTCTCCAATGAACCAATAGAAAATGAGAAGTGGGGTTGAGGCTAAAGACATAGGGCAGTAGCCTTGAGCTGAAGAGCTCAGGAAGAACAGCCAGGTCTAGAATTCAAGTCCCATGACTGCAAAAGAAGAAAGAAAGAAAGAAAGAAAGAAAGAAAGAAAGAAAGAAAGAAAGAAAGAAGAAAGAGGGAAGGAAGGAAAGGAAGAAAGAAAGAAAGAAAGAAAGAAAGAAAGAAAGAAAGAAAGATATTTCATTTCTTTAAAACTATGACTATAAATGATTGAGCAAACAAGGAATAAGTCAGGGCATTATTCTCTGATAAGGATAATATCTTTTTGCTGGTAGTAAGAGACTGGTATTCAGAACCAGACCGTTCCACCAGAAATTGAGCCTAGTGGTAGAGTGCTTGCCTAGCATGCACAAAGACACAGGTTTGATTCCTTATTACCACATACATAGAAAAAGCCAGAAGTAATGACTTCATTGGTAGGGTTCTAGTCTTGAGAAAACCCAAGGACAGTGGTTAGGTCCTAAGTTCAAACCCAGAAATGGAAGGAAAATAAAACAAAATTTCAATCAACATAAGAAAATTAACTAGACAATGAGCTGGGGATTTTCTGGTCTTCCATGGAGTGTTAGAAAAGGAATTTTTATAAGACTTCAAATTGAAAGAAACAAATTTCAAAATTCCCACAAATTCCTAAAGTGAGACTTTAGTGAGAAGTTGTAACTGAAGGGATATAGGTGTAAATCCTTACTCTCAAGAATCGTTCTTGCTTGGATCAAAGGCAAACAGACATATAAACCAAACTTGTGGCCACTGAATCTAGAAAAAATTCGTGTTCCTCACTTAATGGTTAATAAGCAAACAGCATTGAAACTGGGTAAGTTAATCCTATCTGCTACTCAGGACCTGAGACTCTTATCTTTAGTTAACTCTAGAAAACAGGAAGTGGGGCTGTAGCTCAAGGATAGGGGTTATAGTCTTCTGCTGAAGTGTTCAAAGACAGGGCCGAGACCTATGAACTACAAAAAAAAAAGAAAAGAAAAGAAAAAAGTTTTAAAAAGATGCAAAACAGCACAGTATTTAGATTATTTCTCAAAATAAAAGAAAGGCAGCTATTCCTCAATGTATAAACAAAACAGTATTTGAAAAAAACAGCTGCAGGTATATTATAGGTAGTACTCAGCTTAAAACTGTAGCAATACATAGTTGGGTAATTTCAATAAATATTTCCTGTGATATAAAAAGAGAACTAAAACACAGAAAAACATTATTGGTCATTGTAAAATATCATTTTCTTAATAGGTTAGGGAGAAAAGCATATATTTCTCACAAATCAATTTCCACTTTTATATTTTAAAATATCTAACACTTAGGATGGGAAAGTAAAGTCATTACCTTTACAGTAAGGAATATTTGTATCTCATGTATGTTTGTGTCTTTTTTTCTATGACTCATTTTAGATGTCCAGGTAATGGAAAATGTGTTCAAGACCTGCCAGGAAAGTCCACATGAATGTCTTTGTGAAGTAGCAGTTGCAAGTAGTATCGAAGTGGAGGAAAACGTGAGATTACCAACAACTTTAAATTTGAGCTCTACACAAAATCCAGAGCTGATTAGGAATAACGGTAACAACTTAGGGGTGAGGACTGAGGAGTTCATTAAGTGTCAGAACGTGCTTCTGTCTCCTAAGCCTGATGAGATGCATGCTGCATATAGATCTCGTATGTCTCCTGTTCTTAAAAAATCCATCGGATATTCAGAGCATTTTATTCATGATTGTGACAGTCCAAAAGATCTGCAGTATCATAATTCTGTTCTCCCTGCCCAAGAAATTCTTCAGGGACGGAGAAAAACTGCTAAATGTACTGTGTGATGAAAAATATTGTACTTAACACCGACCATCACTACACATCCGAAAATGTACACAGGAGAGACTTCTCATACATGTAGTGAATGTGAGAAATCTTTCAGTAATGAAATGCGCCTTACAATACCTCAGAGCAAATATCCTGAGATATGTGATGCGTACATCAAGTGTGAAAATTAATTTCTGAGAAGTCAGAACTGACGCTCCAACCTCGATCTCCAAGAGAAGACAAACCTTATGAATATGAGGAACGTAATAAAATTTCTGCCCAGAATTCAGCTCTCAGCACACATCAGAGATCTCACACAGAAGAGAAATCTTTAATGGGATAAATGTGGGAAGACTTTTAGACTGAAATCATACCTCACTTTGCACCCGAGAAGACACACAGAAGAGAAACCTTATGAATGTAACAAATGTGAAAAGTCTTTCACCCAGAAGATACACCTTCGAGTTCATCAAATAACACTCACAGGAGAGAAATCTTATAAGTGTAATGAATGTGGAAAGTCTTTCCAAGGGAAGGGAAAACTTCGTGTTCATCAGAGAATACACACAGGAGTGAAACCTTATGAATGTAACCAATGTGTAAAGACTTTCAGACAGAAATCTTCCCTCAAATTGCATCAAAGAACACACACAGGAGAGAAACCTTATGTGTGCAACAAATGTGGAAAGACCTTCAAGTGGAAGTCATATCTTGATGGGCATAATAGAACACACACAGGAGAGAAAACTTATGCATGTAGTGAATGCGGAAAGTCTTTCAAATGGAAGGTAAAACTCCATGTTCATCAGAGAATATACTCAGGAGAAACACCTTATGAGTGTAACATATGTGGAAAGTCCTTCACACAGAAGCCAAACCTCAACATGCATAAGACAATTCAAACAGGAGAAAAACCTTATGAATATAACCGATGTGGAATGTCTTTCAAATGGAAGTCTTCCCTCAAATTGCATCAGAGAACACACACAGGAGAGAAACTGTACGAGTGCATCAAATGTGGTAAGACCTTCAGATGGAAGTCGCATTACAGGAGGCATAACAGAATTCACACATATTAGAAACCTTAGGAATATAACCAAAGTTGAAAGTCTTTTGTGCAGTATTCACCCTTCAGGAAGCATAAGAGAGTTCACACATATGAGAAGCCTTAGCAATGTAATAAATAGAAAAGACTTTTTAGCCTGTGGAAGAAAACTCAGCTTGTGTCACAGAACCAACACAAGATAAAACCCTTAATGAATGTAGCAAATGTTCAGTCTTTTCCCCAGAAGGCACAAGTCAAGATTTATCACTAAACACCCACAGGATACAATCCGATGAATAAAATGAAAGGAAAATGTTTTTGAAGAACTCATAGTTGAGTTTGCATGATACCACACAGACACAGGATAAAAATCGTATGAATATAAGAATATGAAAAATCCATCATGAACGCATGACTAAGTATAAAATGCACATAGGAGAGAAAAACCTTATGAATATTACAAATGTGGAAAGTATTTGACCTGGAAGGCATACTTCTGTGTTCATCACAAACCTGATTCCCATAGAAGAAAAGAAAACTAATGAATAGAACAAATGTGCAATGACTTTTAATCAGAAGTCAGTCTTCAGTACATTTCAGAACAAACACAATAGAGAAATACTGAGTAATGAAAAACATTGAGCTATATACAGAATCTCTGTATATGGGAGCATTAGGGTAAGTCTTCTAAACAAAGTCAACCGTCAGCAAGCATTAAGAGCACTCACAGAAGAAATAATAGCATGTAGGAAAACCTTTGTCAGAAACCTCTAAAAGCTGACTGTGTGGCTTAGTGGTAGAGTGCTAACCTATCAAGGATGAAGGCCTGGCTTAGATTCCTCAATACTACGTGAACAGAGCAAGCCAGAAGCAGCACTGTGGTTCAAATGGTAGAGTGCTAACCTTGAGCAAAAGTAGCTCAGGCCCTGAGTTCAAGCCTAAGGATTGAGAGAGAGAGAGAGAGAGAGAGAGAGAGAGAGAGAGAGAGAGAGAGAGAGAGAGAGAGAGAGAGAGAGAGAGAGAGAGAGAGAGAGATACAGAAAGAGAGAGAGAAAGAGAGAAAAGAGAGAGAAACAGGAACTTCTAAATTTTACAGAGATAGAGAAGGAGAGAGAGAAGGAGACAGAAACTAATTTCTAAATTTACAGTCTTTCTATTTCCTTACAAATTCGTCTATGTCATTCTTTCTGACAGAAGCACAGAATTCCATTGTGTAAAAATATCATATTTGATCTACTCATCAACTGACGGGCATCTGGGTTGGTTCCATACCTTTGTTATAGTAAATAGTGCTGTGATAAATGTTATTGTTCTAGTGAATTTAGTGTGTCCTATCTGGACGATTGGCAAGTAGTGAAATTGCTGGATCACAGGGGAGCTCTATGTTTAGTCTTTTTGGGATACTGCCATAGTGCTTTCCATAGTGGTTGAACGAGTTTGCAATCCTACCAGCAGTGTAGTAGTGATCCCTCCTGGCCACATCCCCTCCAGCATACGTTATTAGATTTCTGGATCTTGGCCATTCTAACTGGAGTGAGGAGGAAAAGGAAAAGAGGAACTGAGGAACTGAAACTTAGAATGTAAACCACGTTTGATGGAACTATAAACCCTGGAGAAGGAAATTAACGCAGAACTGAGGAAATGCAAAAACCTATGCTCCTGGTTTGGAAGAAGTAATATTGTAAAAATGGCAATCTTGATAGGGACTATCTACAAATTCAGTGCAATATTCATCAATATCCCAATGTCATTCTTTAAAGAAACAGAAGAGGAAATCCAAAATTTCACTTGGAATAATAAAAGACCCCTTATAGTCTGTCTTCTTGCATGGTACATAATGTTTAATCTCACCTTCTCCACCAAAATCTCACCTTTCTCTTTGAGACATAGGTGGCCCTGTTTACTAGCAGCAAAGGCTCAAACGCGCAGTTTCAGGTGTCACCACTGCCTCTGTTACTGGGTAGATCCAACTCTGTCATCGATTCTGAGGTCTGCTCTGGGAGTCTTGGTCACAAGTTGTTCTGTGGCATCTGCTGCCAGCCTGTGCCTATTTGCTTCCTTTTCCTCCAGCAGCCTACAACAGGGAATGAAGTTCAGGCGCTGATGCTCTCCTTCATATGCAGGGCAGGATGAGCCCAACCCTCCCTCATCTTCCTCTTCCAATTTTTGGGAAAAAATGTGCTGGATGAAGTCCTCAGGTGTGGCGCATGGCTGATCCACACTTTTTATCCAGGCTGGTCAGGAGGCTGAGATCTGAGTATGGAAGTTCCAAGTCACCTAGAACAGGAAAGTCTGATAGATTCTTACTACCGAAAATAAAAACAGCTGGGAATTGAGTTTGTGCTCCAGTGGTAAAGGGCTAGTCTTGAGTACAAATGCTTAGTGCCCAGGCCCTGAGTTCAGGCTCCAGCACTGCCAACAACCTCACTTTGGTGAGATTTTAGCTTTATCCATGTAGGCACATCTCACTGGAATCTTTGCTGGTAGAGATAGTCTTCATAATTTTGTCTCAAGGTAAAGGTCCTCCTGGGGTAGTACACAAAAGGTGTCATGGAGAGAGGAGCCCCACTTGCTTCAGGTTTGAAGATGATATAGGTCAAGCCAGCATGGAGTTGGCATATCAGTCTTTTTCCTAGCACCACCTACCAGTGAATGTCAAATGACATTGGTTGTTGTGGGATTGTGTGATTGAAGTGCCCCATTAAGGGCAGTGTTAGCACATCCAAACTTGGATACCAGGGATGCTGAAATCTCAAAGCTAAGATTTCTGTTGGCTACAGAAATGCTGGTGTGTCTGTTATTCACTAAAAGTTCAGGTGCAAAGCTTCTGAAGCTTGATGCCATGTGTTTATTCCATTTAGTAAAATTATTTTAATGCACTGTATAAGTTAAAACATTTGATAAGAGTCAGGGGTAGTGGAAACATTGTTCTTGAATTCAGGTGTCTGGCAGGGTAATGGGGGGGGGTTGGTGGCTGGGACTATGAAGATGGAGCTGCTATCAAACCATGGATCATGTTCCTCTTTGTCTGGGAGAAATGACTCCAAAGATGAAATTTGAATGGTGAGGAAAAGATGATGATGTACTCAGGGAATTTCTCCTAAACAAATACTCATATGGAAGTGGGATGGGGGCTGGGCATGTCTGAGGCAGAGCTTAAGGGAGCTTCTCTTGGCGTTGAGAACGTTCCTTGCGACTTCAGGCATGCAGCAGGGTGTTTTAGATGACCATTGTGAGATGGATGGAATAAGACTGGAGACAAGATGAATGCTGGGATCCTGCAATGCTCTTGCATGAGTGGCTGGTGGCTCACCTGAAAGAACTAATTATGTCTAAAAAAGAAATCAGGAATTTGTTTTGATTAGATAATACCTGTAATCCGAGGCATATTCAGGATCCTGATCTTGGGTATTGTGGTATAAAACCAACCCAGCAAAGAGAAAAAAGCATGAGACTCTTACTCCCAGTTTAGAGCAAGAACAAAGATTGAAGTAGAGCTGTGGCTCAAGAGCTAGAGTGCTACCTTGAGCAAAGAAAAGCTAAGAAAAAACTCCAGGTCTTGAGTTCAAGGCCAGGAATGAAAGAAGGAAGGTAAAAAAGGGAAGTATGTGAGGAAGGGAGATATATAAATGAAAGAGAGAAGGAACTAGAAATTTAAAACTAGAGAATATTTAAAAGTCATCAGTCCTTCTAAGAAAAGTGTTGGAGTATGGGTTCTATATGTGGTGAACTGGAAGCCCAGCAGTGACTTGTTAACCAAAGAGTCACCATGATGAGCAAAGGATAGAAATCTGCATGAGCCTCTTAGCGGATTGATTCACAGAAGGGATCCTCAGCTCCCATCCCATAGTTAGAAGTATATAGAGATGGGGAAGTTGGCATCACCTTGATGTCATTGTGTCCATGGAGACTGGAAGCCATGGCTCTGTGAAAGCACAATGTTCTGGTTACTGAGCTGGGAGGCTGAGGAGAGCCAAGTCCTGGCCATGAAGAAATCAGGGTGGCAGCAGAGCAACTCTGCTGCGGTGTGTGCCTGCTTGGCTGTTCTTATTCTGAGGTGGATCAGGCCGGAGCGGGTGATAGTAACTGTTTTGTGGTCACAAGCCCTTCACCAAGAGCTTCCTCTGGGATCCTCATAAGCTACAGGGTGGCTGGTGGTGGGATGTGTGTGGGGTGGAAGTGACAGAGGGATGGACGCATGGCAAGGTGGGTGAAGAGATGAGAGGAATGATGAGAGCCCAGTTCATTGGTTTCCAAGGTTAATGGGTGGGAGGTAGAGAGGCATGATGGAGGAATGATGGAGGCAGGGGAAGGTGGTGACAGAGTGAGGCCATCTGTAGTGCCAGCCTGGCCATCATCTGAAGCCCATAGGCAGCTTCCTGATCCTTCACTTAGTCCTGCTCCTTGTGGAGGGAATGTCACGTGTACCCAGAGCTAGGGGTGGGGCAATGTTAGTAGCACCTGGAGAACCATTGGCCTCTACCTGGGTGAAGGGTGGTTATGGCTCCCATGCTGGGTGGCCTGATAGCTATGGAACAGATCTCTCCTTAGCTACCACAGTCAGTGGCTGCTCTCCATCTAGGGTTAGGGCACCTGCTCAGCCATCAGGACACCCCATGCCAGGACAGAGGCCTACAATTCAGATGGCAGCACAGGGTTGAAGATGATCTCACCGTAGCCCTAGTTACATGGCTGTCCCTGCATGCAGGACAGGATGAGCTGGGGGAAGATGTTCTCTGTGTTTTTCCACAGCCTATCCCGGCCTCTTCTTGTGTCTGATTAGACCAAGAGAGTACCAGGTTCCCTCTCATAGTCCTGGTTCTTTTTCTTTTACAGTCATGAGGCTTGAACTCAGGTCCTGGGTACTGTCCCTGAGCTCTTTTGCTCAAGGTTGATGCTCTACCATTTGAACCATAGTGCCCTTTCCAGCTTTTCCTTTTCATGTGGATCTCTGATATATCCAGTGCTGTGCCTGCAGGGAGGCACTCACCCCACAGACAGAGCCACCTCTGCCGTGACTGTGACTGCCCACAACCCTCACACCCACTCCTTGCACACCCGTCGACTCCAGTTTTAGCTCCTCTTGGACTGGGTGTCCAGCCTACCCCTTCCTACACTCACAAAGGGCCTACAATTGTCTTCCCAGGGTCCTTTCTTCTGCCAGCCAGAGTACAGACTGTGCACATCTTGACGATCACAGAGCTCAAAGCCAAAGGCTGAGATGCAGAAGGGGGTGACCCAGTAGCTGCACAGGGCCCATGGATCATCCTGTGCATCCCCCAGCCTGTGACTTCCCCCACCCCCTTGGCAGGGAAGCTCCATGCCCACATCCTGATCCCTGGTCCCCTCCAATTCCATTCTCCCTTGGATTTTGCAGACTGTCTACCATCAGGATCTAAAATTCTATTCATCACTTTATGTCCTTATCACTGATTTGCTAGGAGAAGAAATATGCACTTCATGTGAGTGTTGGACAGGGCAGGAGGGCTCCCTAGGATCAGAAGCCACAGGAGGGGTGCAGATGGGGGAATGCTAGGGGCCCCAGGGGACAGTGGGAGTTAGGGCACCGTTGGTTCCTTCTGCATTGTTGACACCGCTTCACAAACCCCACAGAATGAGGTTCACATTACAGATGTCAGAGACAGTGCAGATTACCAATGGGCGCAGGGGTCACTGTCACCCCCAGATGCTGGCTGCATGCTGGGATGCACACAGAGATGTTTTCAAGATCAGATAATGAGGATGTTGCAAGGTGTAACCATTCTTTTCAGATGGCTCTCTAGCTCTCTTGAGCTTCATCTCTATCTTTGGCTTTTTCTTGGCAGTTAACTGGAAATGAGAGTTTCATGGAATTTCCTTTCTGGACTGGCTTCAAACAGAAGCTATGCACAGTTTTCAAACCATACCCTACTGAAGAAGGGAAGCTTGATCTGGTGCTTAACTGGGTTGCACTTTGGCTCCGTTTGCTATGCCTCACGGGAGGGGGCTCATCATTTGTAGACTAAGATCTCATGACCTTCAAAGCCAAATGCTACCTGAAAGTTCAGGGTCCCAGCCTATGTGTTGGGCCGGGGTGAATACATTCTCTGTTATGCTGGGTCATCAAGCCATGTTTTAAGCTGGAAGTAGGCAGTGCCACATTTGAAAGAACATCTGCCAGAGATTGTCACCTCATGAAAGCAGATTCTAAATTTGTATTCCATTTCCTGTGGTGGAGAAATCCCCTCCAACTTAGACAGGCTCACATCCACCTGCAGGTCACACTCCTAATGCACCCTTGAGTGTCCTCATGGTATTGGGATCTAAGTTTGTAGGGAATGCTGCTTTAGTCCATGAATTAGCTGGACAAGTGTTGACAAACGTGTTGTGGATTAATATGAGAACAATTTAAGAAGCCTTGGAGGAGCATCAACCTGACCCTCTGTGGTGCTATAAATCTGATAGGATGTTCCAGACTGAGAAACAATCACATGGCTTTGTGTTTGGCATCCGGACAAGTGAGTGCATGTCTTAGCTGTCAGCCAATACAGAGGAGGACATGAATAAGTGGGTGGAAAGCATCTGTCAGACCCCTGTCTGGGGGCAGGTGGAGAGAACATAGGAAGGTAGATACCATGGGTGTGGTGGGGCCAAAAAAAGGGTAAAAGAGGCAAAGGAACCAGGTACTGGTAGCTCAAGACTGTCATCCTAGCTACTCAGGAGTTTGAGATCTGAGGATCACAATTCAAAGCCAGCCCAGGACAGAAACTCCATGAGACTCTTATCTGCAATAAACTACTGAATGCAAGAAGCTCAAGCTCAGTGACAGCATCCAGGCCTAGCGTTCAAAACCCAGGACTGGCAGAAAAAAGTATCAAAGGACAAGAAGCTGGCCAAAAGTTAGAGGGACTCTATCTTGACAAACAATACAATGGTAAGTTGCACTCAGAAGACTTGCACAAAATCTGGAAATGCCTGAGACCTATCTATGTATGTTTCCTGTTTGTCTAAATACATATGTTTATGCATTTATATATTAGTATAGAGAGACAGATCAATACATATGACTATACATATATACATAGCCAGACACTTATGGGTGGGTGGTATACTATGTGAGAGTTTGTGTTTGTGTTTTGTGGATGGCTATCTCTGTTTAAGAAAGATAGAAAATATGTAAATATCTTTAAAAAAACTTGATAAAATATAGAGAGACATAAGCTCTTGAGGGAATCTGAAATGACAAGATTATTCACAGGCACGTTTATCCTTATGGATTCCTCAGCAAGTTTTAATTTTTTTCGTTATTTTCTTTCTTTTTTTGAACCAGTGCTAAGGATTTCTCTCAGGGACCAGGTGCTGCCACTTACTAATTTTCTCATGGCTGGTACAAGAGGAACTGAGCCACAGTTCCACTTTTGCCTTATTTATTCGTGCTTAACTGAAGATAAAGATTTCTATCAGTGACTTTCTTTCAGGGGCTGGATTCTTACGAGGATCCCCAGACCTCAGCCTTCTCTATAGCTACAATTAACAATATGAGAACCCAGCACTGGGTTCCAATGCACAGGGCAAGAAATTGAGTGAATCTCTCAACTCCAATTAGCTATCATAAGCTAGAAGTGAAAGACCAATACCTTTGAGGAAAAGATGCTGAGGGTTATCACACAGGCCCTATGAGTAAGCCCTAAACCCTGTACACATGTGTGCATGCACACATTGGCAGATACACACACATGCACACACACAATATTTCAGGCAATATTGTATTTTGAATTAATATCCAAAGATTGGACAACAGGATAGCAAGTAATAAAATCTGTTTTTCTTGTCTACATTGAGGGAAAGGGATAAGTCACAAGATGCAGAAGCAAAGAATTCAGAGGCAAATGCTGTGAGTGAATAACTTGTAAAAAGCACATTTCTTTTCTTTTCTTTTCTTTTGTTTTTTCTGCCATTCCTGGGGCTTGAACTCAGGGCCTGAGCACTGCTCTTGGCTTTTCCCAAGTCTAGCCCTCTGCCACTTGAGCCACATTGCCATATGGATTTTTATATCTGTGTGATATTAAGGACTCAAACCTAGATCTTCATGGATGCTAGGCAAGCACTCTACCACTGGGCCAAACTCTAAACCCCGATTAAGTATTTATAAATAGTCATCATCATCATATCAAAATATCCTTTCTCCTACAAAGAATGAACACTTATCTATGTCTGTAAGACTTTTTTATGTCACCAATGCTTCTGTGATTTTCCCACTTGCATTTTTACAGATGACAGCACAGATATTCATCAGGAAGAAAAATAGATTAGGATACAGAAACCTAACAACGTCCTAGTAGATTGAAGCGAAAAATATGTGCAAGATGGCCTGGGTCTTTCATCTATTTGTAGAGTGCTGGGCTACCACACAAAAAGAGTCCGGTTTGATTCTGCAGTACCATATACATAGAAAACGCTGGAAGTGGTGCTGTGGCTTGGTGGGACAGCTATAGCCTAAAGAAAGCCTAAGAACAATGGTCAGGCTCTGAGGTCAAGTCCCAGGACTAGCAAAAAAAAGGTGCAAGAGGCAAAATGCAAGCTGAGAAGGCACTGTGAAGCAAAATGTCTTGTGAAGGGTAAGGGGAATAGTGACAGTTAAGTTTGGATCTTACCTAAGAAAGGCTCCTTGAGCCTGAGACCAGGCTAGCACTTACGCCTAGTTAATGACTTGGGATTTGAACAAAAAGGTGTGCTGTTTACTACATCCATATGTGAGGTGGGAAGGGAGATTCAGGCTCCAGTATGTCTTTGGGGAGGTCTTCTGTGAGCAAGGAGCTTTGGTCATTGGGCCTTGAAAGGTGACCCTACCTCCCTCACAATGGAACAGAATATGGAACCCTGGTAACCAAGCCACTGTATGTGACACCAGCTCAAGTCAGCTCCCTTGGCCTGTGGCTCAGGAGGAAGAAAGATGTTGCTGTGCTGTTGCCAAAGTTCAGGAGGCTCGGATCTCAGGCATGAGAGATATGGATGTCTCACTTGAAGAAGTAGATGTTGGATCAGGGCCAAGACAAAATTCCAGTATATCAGGCATTTCTCTAGGAAGAAAGCCAGGAAACTCCAGGGAAACTCAGATGAGGTATATTGAGAGGAAACCTATTTGAACCCATCATCCTGCCCACAAACTACAACCTTCTTGTGTGCTTTCAAGTGACTATACTGAGATTAGAGTGTGTCATTTCCAATCTACTCTATACCAATTCCTCAGTGTGAAGTTTGGTCCCATTCCTACGTTTGAAATATCCACTGTTTTGCCAATACAGTGTGATGGTAAGTCAGCTCAGACTCTGAATGAGCCTTGTAACCTATGGATCCTGGAGGAAGGCCTGTTGGAGATGCTGCTGACAAAGCTGATCCCTGCCTAACAGAAAGGTGATCTCTTTTATGTGGGAAACTTCCTGCACAATTTCAAATAGTGGAGGACAATGTAGTAGTTGCTGGAAATTCTCTTGAAAAAGTGAGTGTTCCCCCTCCAAACCCATGTTTGCTCACCCCTCCTGGCCAAGTCTTGGAATACTTGGCTCCTCTCTGAGCCTGTTTGGTTCACTGGGGTGTTCACAGGGGAGCTAAGCATGATACAAGTGCACAAACTACTTCATTATGACTGGGACACCATGCCATTTCATTTCCCTCACAAGCTACTGGAGTCTCAACAGTGTGCTTACTGAGAAGTTGGATTTCAGCAATTCAGGAAGGACATTCTGTTTCTCATGAGGAAGGAGACCCTTCTGAGGACTCTGAAGGAGAATTACTGTCTGAAGGCAACTTGGAGGCCAGTCTGGATTTAGAGCTTCCCTGTCCCCTTCCTAAAAAGACATCTCTTTATCTTGCTCTCATGATTCTTGTCAAGTATTCATTGTATTTACTTTGCTAACTATTAAACTCTCATTGTTAATATTATGGTGTGCAGTTCTTCAGTGCTTATTATACTGTGTTTTATTTTCCACTTATAATGTGAGACCTCAGACACATAGGTCCTGGGTGGGCCAAAAACCAGACAGGTCTGGTCCCATAGAAGACAACCTTACTGGATATACAGGGAACTATGAAATGCATGGAATCACCAGGAATCCAGGCCAGGCCTCCATGGAAAGACAAGTCAGCTACCAAAGCTTAAGGACAGAGCAGATGCCTGGAAATGTGTTTTGTCAATCGGGAGAAGTGCCAGAGTAACTGTAATATTATGTGGGACTCTGTTCTGTGAGTTCAAGTCTGTTTATATATCCATTGTGCTTTGTACAAATATTTAAGAAAATTAAAACTCCACAATACCATCAAAATCTACTTTGGCTTTTAATGTTGCCTAGTTGTAGAGTGCTCGCCTAGTATACAAGAAGACCTTGATTCAATTCTTCGACACTGCATACACAGAAAAAGCAGATGGGGCACTGTTGCTCAGGTGTAAGAGTGCCACCCTTGAACAAATGTGGCCAAGGACAGTTCCTGGTCCCTCAGTTCAAGCCGCAGGACTAGCCAAACAAGAAATCATACCATTTTCCACACATTTGGAAATAAATCTGTTTTATCTAACCCTACTTCTTTTTTGACAGTCCAGGGTGTTTGTCACCAAGCCAAACTACTGGCCCCCAACCTTACTATTTTTAATCATTTAATTTTTTTACATAATCATATTTCATGCTGTCTGTATTAATACCATAAACAGTATGCTTAGTGTAATAATGTTAAAGGTAAAACATAAGAAATTAATAACTAAAATTCCTTTTATATTAGTTTTATAGCATTACTACAATTTTATGAGAAAAATTACTTAGAATGTTTATTTTAGAGTTCAAGTAATCCATTTTGATAAATATATCAACCTACATCATTTATTTGAACACATTTTAAAGTATTTTTTTCAGGAATGAAAATACATATATATTTGTTGTAAATGAAATTTATGATTTGGGGGGAAGGGAAAGAGAAAACGGGGGAGGGGGTAACAGTGTTTACAAGAAATGTACTCATTACATATGTAACAGCAATCTCTTTGTATATCACCTTGAACAACAAATTTTTTGAAAAGTACAATAAGTTTAAATGTCTACTTTGGGCAGAATATTTTTTTTGCCAGTACTGGGCTTAGACTCAGGACCTGAGCACGATCCTTGTTTTTTTTGTTGTTTATTCTTAAGGCGCAAGTTCTATCACATGTGCCACAGCACCACTTTTATCTTTTTTTATCAATGTTGTGCTGAGGAATTGAACTTGGGTCTTCATTCATGCTCGGCAAGAACGCTTCCACTAGGCTTAACTTATGGCCCCAGTGGGAAGGAAGTTTTCCATAAAATATGTAGGAAATATGTACACTAAGGAAAAGCCATCAAAAATAGAAGAAAAATTATATACTTAGATAACAACATGCCAGTATTATGGCCGATCTCTGTAATTCTTGCTTCAAGAGTGGCCTATTTGGACCGAGAGTTGGCTGGCTGAAGTAAAGTGCTATCCTTGAGCAAGCCCTAGGATAGTGCTCTGGCCATGAGTTGAAGCCATAGGACATGCAAAAAATAATAATTTAATGCCCGTGACTGGTGGCTCACCCTGGTAATCCTAGCTACCCTGGAGGATCGAGGTTCAAAGACGGCCCAGGCATAAAAATCTGTGAGAATCTTATTTCCAAATAATCCAGAAAATTCAAAATGACAATGTGCCTAAAGTGGTAGAGCTCTTGCCTTGAGCTGAAGAGCTTAAGGTAAACATCCAGGCCCAGAGTTCAAGCCCCATGAGTGAAAAAAAGAAAAAGAAAAAGAAAGCCCTTATCTAAGGCTGGAGTGCACACTAGTGGTAGTTTGCTTGCCTAGTGTGCACAAAGCCCTGTGTTCAATTACTCTGTACCACTTACACCAAAAAAAGCTGGAAATGATCTCAGAAGGTTGGGTTCTGAGGATCACAGTTCAAAGCCAGGCCAGACACTAAAGTCCATGAAACTGTTACTTCCACTTAAGCACCAGAAAACCAGAAGTGACACTGTGGCTCAAGGTGTTTAAGGTTGTAGCCTTGAGCTGAAGAGCCCAGGGACACTGCCCAGGTGCACAATTAAAGTCTTACAACCAAAAGAGAGAGAGACAGAGAGAGAGAGAGAGAGAGAGAGAGAGAGAGAGAGAGAGAGAGAGAGAGAGAGAGAGAGAGAGAGAGAGAGAGAGAGACAGAGACAGAGACAGAGAGACAGAGAGAGAGACAGAGAGAGACAGAGACAGACAGAGAGACAGAGAGACAGAGAGACAGAGAGACAGAGAGAGAGACAGGCAGAGAGACAGGCAGAGAGACAGAGACAGACAGACAGAGAGACAGAGACAGAGACATCAAACAGTCAGGCACTGCTGGCTGAAGCGTGTAATTCTACCTACTATGGAGGCTGAGATTGGAGGATCTTGGTTCAAAGCCCAAAGCCAGCCTGGACACATATGTTTCTGAGACTTACATCACCAATTAACTACCAGAAATCAAAAATGGAGCTGTAGAGGAAGAGCACTAGCCTTGAGCTGAAGAGGTCAGGGACAGTCCAGGCCCAAAGTCCAAGCAACATGACGAATCAATAATAAAAAAAAGAAGATAGCTAATAATAATGATGAATAATTTTTGGCTGGGTGTTTGGCCTAGTGGTAGAGTGCTTGCCTAGCATGCACGAAGACCTGGGTTCAATTCCTCAATATCACATACATAGAAAAATGCTGGAAGTGGTGCTGAGGCTGAAGTGGTAAAGCCCTAGCCTTGAGAAAATATAAGGACAGTGCTCAGTCCCTGAGTTCAAGGCCAGCACTGGCCAAATCAAAAGTAGTAGAGCACTGGCATTGAACTGAAGATCTGAGGAACAGCCCAGGCACAGAGTTCAAGCACCGCAAACAACAACAACAAAATCTATGAAATGGCAGTGGTGGTTTTAAGCTAAGCAAAAATAGAGGAGAAACTGGTAAAATACATATTTGTGTGTAAGCAAAATAGCCAGACTTATGCATTAGAACAGGATAGCAACTTGAAAAAAATTTTGTTTTCCATCTCACTAGGTCCTGTCTCTTAATTTATTCAAGTAAGTAAAATGCTGGGTTTTATAATCATTGCTCTGAATATTAGAAAATCGTAATATCTCTCATTAACCAACAAAGACCATTAACTGGGGCTTCGTTCAAATGGCAGAGTATCAGGCAAGAGAAGAAAAAATTGAAGTAAGAACTTGAAGTTCTTGATCCAGAACCTGCATAGTAACAGAGCAGCAGCCTGGTGATGGTACCTCACACCTATAATCTTAGCTACTCAGGAGGCTAAGATCTGAGAATCAAAGTTTGGAGCCAGCCAAAGTACCCAGTTAACTGCCAGAAAAACCAGAAGTGGCACTGTGGCTCACAGATTAAAGCACTAGCCTTGAGCTGAAGAGCTCAGGGACAGTGCCCAGGCCCAGAGTTCAAGCCCCACAATTGACAAAAATCAAACAAGCAAACAAAACTCACAAAGAAGCCTGCAGACCACAGTGGTTCTGCTGAGTGTCTTCTCTATGGGGATCAGGAAACATTTCACTTTTTCTGTCTCTTCCCATCTCAACATTCATACTAAAATAAGACTGTGTTGAAAGTTTCAATTTATAAAAATGTTTTTCATGAAGCACCCTGAAATATTCATCGCTTATATCTCAATTGAAGATAGTTGATTTGGGGCTGCATTGGTAGAGTGCTAGCCTTGAGCAGAAAAGGTCAGGGATAGAGCTGAAGCACTCAGTTGAAGACCCAGTGCCAACACACAAAAGAAATTATGCACTTTATACATATTTTCTAATTTCTTAATGAATTTTTCAGTCTGTATAAATATAGGGTACATTCCTTGTTACTTAAGTAAGATTGCTCTTTTTTTTTCTTTTTGCCAGTCCTACGGCTTGGACTCAGGGCCTAGACATTTTCATTGGACTCGCTTGCCCAAGGTGAGTGCTCTGCCTCTTGAAACACAGTGCCACTTCTAGCTTTTTTCTGAGTATGCGGTACCGGTGAATAGAACCTAGGTCTTCATGCATTCTAGGTGAGCACTCTACCATTAGGCTACATTCCCAGGCAGTGAGATTCCTCTTACAGTCATTGTATGTTCACAAAGTTTGATCTCACACACTGTAGGGCCCTGGTTGGCTTTGACCTGTGATCCTAAGCCCTGAGCCTCCTAAGTAGCTGAAATTAAGTTGTGAGCCAGCATGATGGCTTCCATTCTTTTTTCTACAAAAATATATGTAGTTATCTAAAATATATCTATAGCTGAAAAAAATGAATCTCTCCCAAACAAATCTTCAAAGAAACAACCATCCTATTAAAAGGTGGGCTAAAGACTTAAAAGAGTATTCTCTGAAGAAAAAATTAAAATGGGCTTTAGACACATGAAGAAATGCTCCATATCTCTAGCAATAAGTGAAATGAAAATCAAAACAACTTTGAGATTCCACCTGACTCCAGTCAGAATGGCCATTATCAAAAAATCTAATAAGAGATACTGGTGGGGAAGTGACCAGGGGGATCACACCTACACTGTTGGTGTGAGTGTGAACTCGTTCAACTACTAGGGAAAGCAGTTTGGTGGTTCCTCAAAAGACTGAGCATAGAGCTCCCCTATGATCCAGCAAATCCACTACTTGGCATCTACCCAATTGTCCAGAAAAAAGGACATACTAAAGCCACTAGCACAATGATGCTCATTGCAGCACTATTTACCATAGCAAAGCTATGAAACCAACCCAGATGCCACTCAGTAGATGACTGAATCAAGAAGATTTGGTACTTATACACAATGGAATGCTATGCTGCCATCAGAAGGAATGACATCGCCCCATTTGTAAGGAAATGGAAAGACTTGGAAAAATTCATATTAAGTGAAGCAAGCCAGACCCAAAGAAACATAAGCTCAATGGTTTCCCTCATTTGTAATAATTAGTTCACATCTAGGACTCTCCTAGCAGAGGATTACAATAACTCAAAAACCTAGGTATATAAGGTCATATAGGATGAGACTAAATGAAAGAATCTCTAGGATATGGGAACAAGAGCTATATCTTGTGTCATCGTTGCTCTTAATCTTGTGTGATTTTTGTCCTTAATCTACTATGTTATTTCTCATCTCTTATTTTGCCCTTTGGTTAATGTCAGATTGTTACTGTATCTGATTTTTTCCCTGGCATATTGTATATATGTTTATTTGTTTATGTCAAATAGGAAAGGGAAGAGGGGAAACAAGATGATTGGGAAGGGGAGGGGAGAGGGAACTGGGGACAAAAACATGTGGAGTGGAATAAATGTGTGAGAAGTAATGCAGTCCACTACCTGTAAATGTAATCATAACCCCTCTATACATTACCCTGAAAATAAAAAAGAGACTATAAAAATATCTGTAGAAAATGAGGCTGGATGATGGAAACAACCAGATGCCCTACTACAAAAAATGTGATACACACACACACACACACACACACACACAAACGCACACACACACACAATGGAATGATACATAGCCAAACGACAAGATAAAATAATGGCATTCTCGGGGAAGTGGATGAAAAGGAAAAAAATCATATTAAGTGAAGTAAGCCAAACTCAAAGGAACATAGGCCCAAGAGTCTCCCTCATTTGTCAAATTCAGTAGAAACCTTGGGCTCTGCTACCAGAGATTTACAATAGAACAAAATCTAGAGACATCGTGACAAATAGTATGACACTAAATGTAAGGACCTCCAAGATAAAGAAACAAAACTCATATAATGAGTGATTGTTGTCCTTAATGAACTATGTGATCTCTTATCTCTTTTGCTATCCCTTGGTTATATCATATTGTTACAATATTTCACCTTGTTTTCTGATATATTTCATATGTGCCTAATTGGTTATTTGAAATTGGATAGGGAAGGGGGGAAATGAACATGAATGGGGGTAGGGGAAGGGAAATGGGGACCATATCATTACATGGGGTATCAAAGTTTGAGAAGTAATGCACCTTCTATCTGGTGAATATAATGTAACCCTTCTATAAATTACAATAAATATAAATACATAAAAAGAAGATCTGCACAGAAAAAAATAATAATGGCATTTTTGGGGTAGTGGATGAAATTAGAGTGAATCCTGTTGAGTGAGATAAGTCAAGACCAAGGAACAAAAGGTACATGATATCCTTAATATATGGATATTAGTTTCAAACAGTAGTAGAGCGATGATTGAATAGTTGATACCCAAAGTTCTGGACATAATTTTGGAGATATAAACATAACTACATAGACATAAAAATCTAGGATAGACTGTACACTCTATAGACATGTGTTTTATTATAGATTAATCTGTATCTATGACATACAAAGACTCAGCTTAATTTTTACTATATTCTAAAATCTATGTGCCAGTGATTGTATAGCGATTCCCTTCTTGAATACTTGTTGGTTAAACATGACATTTGAAATATGATGTAAAATTCAATGTTAATAAATTTTTTAAAAAAGAGGCTAGAGGTAAATGCCACTAATGTACTTGCTCTAAGTGGTACAGAAATTTTCTTAATGAATCAAGGGTTTTTATTACATCTTTATGCAATTATTTTAGTTCTGAGTGTTCTACACTCAATGATACTTCTGGAAAGATGATATAGCTGACTGTGTAGATGGTGTGAAGACATACTGGCCTAAACGTAGAATAAAGCATTGGTAAGTGGCTGTTAGCTGTCCAGATTCTACTGGAATATGTGGAATGAATTTATTAAGCACAATGCAGGCTCTTAGTCAGATCAGGATCAAGATTATGTGGTTCCATCAGATGAATGAGGAAAGATCATAAAAATCTACTAAGATATCCAGATATACTTTTTAAACTAAGGTATCTGGACTCCTTTTTTTTTCTTTCTTGGTGGGGAGGTTGAACTTTGGACCTGGGCAAGGTCTCTTAGTTCTTTTTTCTCAAGGCTAATGCTGTACCAGTTTTAGCCACAACTCCACTTAGTTTTTGGGTGGATAAGTGGAGAATAGAATCTTACAGGTTTTTTTGTTTTCATTTTTTTCCTTGCAAAGGCTTTGAATCACCTTCTCCCTGGCTAGTAGAATGACAATTATGACCCTCCAGCGCCTGGCTAGTGATTTTTTCAAAACTGGACTTTATTCCAAATCACATAACTGGTTCCTAGCAAAGTTTTGAAGCCTGACTTAAATGTGACAAATTTTTGTCACTAGGAGACACTCTGTGCTGAACGTTAGAAATCTACCAGCTGAGTCACAGTGGCACTTCCAGTTTTTTGTTTATGTGGTGCTGAGGAATGGAATCCAGGGTTTCATACATGCTAGGCAAGCTTCATTTTCAGCCCAAGGTTTTATGTTTTGTTTTTTCAGTGTTGTTGCTTCTAAGGTACTGTATGATGTTCTTTCATTTTCTTTGCTTTTTACCTCTTTTCTTCTTTTTCCCTTTAGTTTTATTCTCTGTAGTCACTGTGTTGAATTCAGGTACCCTGTGTCTTGTACATAGGTTTATGCGATTTGGGGAATGGAGAGGGTATAATAAAATGGTAAAAAAAAAAGGAAAAAGGGTGAACCAATTGAACAGTGATGATAGGAAGACACTACACGAAAATGAACTGAACAATCTGGGTGGAGAGGGGGCTGAGGGTAGGAATACAGAGAAAAATGAGGGAGGGGATAACAATTTTCTTAAGAAATATGTTCATTACTTATGTAACCGTATGCCAACTATATATTGACTTAACAAAATAAATTAACTTAAAAAATAATTTAGCCGGGTATGGTGGCTCACACTTATAAATGTAGCTACTCAAGAGGCTGGGATCCAAGGATAGCAGTTCAAAGTCAGCCTGGGCACTGAAGTCCATGTGACTCTTATCTCCAATTAACCACCAGAAACCCAGAAGTGGCCCTGTGGCTCAAGGGATAGGGCAGTAGTCTTGAGCTGAAAAGCTCAGTGACAAGACCCAGGTGCAGAATTGTAGTCCCATGACTTGAATGATGAATGATACTAGCCAGGCTCTGTGCGCTCACACTTGGAATCCTATCTACACAGAATCAGGTTTGAATCCAGCCCAAACAAATTGCATGATATTCTGATTTACAGTTCATTACCAAAAATCTGGAAGTGGAGCTGTGGATAAAGTGGCAGAACACTAGCCTGAAGCAAAAAAAACTTTTAAGGACAGTTCCCAGGCCCTGGGTTCAAGTCCCAGGACTTGCATAAAACAACAAAATGTGACGCTGAGTCCTCCATCATTTGGTGTTATAGTTCAATATTCTTGATATGCGTCTTAGAAATTAAGTCCCTAGCAAATACTCTCCCCTGAAATTCTGCTTCATAGCTGATTCATAGAATTTCAGCATCATTACTATCACCTTCCAGTTAGCATAGCAGTCTACTACTGAAAATTTGAAGAAAACTTTTGAGTAATCCTAATAAATCTGTGTATCATCTGCACACACATCAAATCAGCAGGAGCTATGTTCTACTATTATATAAATGTATTTAATCCCTTCTTGACTTAATGAGCCTTAAATAGGAAAACATATGAAATAGTTATGAAACTAACAGTCACCATTCTTCTACCTAATATTGTAATATAAGTTTATAAATGCAAGGACTATTCTGAAGTGTGCAGAAGATAGCTTCTAATTATAATATTCTCATGAAGTATAGTTTTTAAGAAACATGTTGCTTCCTTTGGGAAATCAAAGGCAAGGAAAAATGATATAAGTAAGTTCGCTATTTATCAGAAGGAAAATACTATTGGGTTTAGATCAACTTCATTCTTTCCGTGCTGATGAAACAAATATTTGCAATTCCTGAGGCCAATCACTTCATTGTGATGCACAATCAGCCAGCTTAGATCAATCTTCCAAAAAAGGAAAGGAACAAATGAGAAGCAATTAAGGTTTCCAAAATGAACCAGGTGGTGGTGGCAGCTCACACTTGTAATTCTATCTACTCAAGGCCTGAAATCCAAGGATCTGGATTAAGTCTGTCTGGGATGAAAATATTACTGTCTGTAACATCATCTCTGTTATCACAGCCCAGCTGATACACTCTGCCCAACAGGTTCCAAACACCAAAGTCCATCTCCTATCTGAAATACTATCAAACGTACTCACATATTATTTCCTCTTCGGGAGATAGTTGAAACATGTACCAGAAACATTTCCCTGGCTTCAGAGTGGAAGTGGAAATATATACTCACTAGAATCCCATCTAGTAAATTACAGTCAATCATCGTTCCTCACATCTTGTTAGTTAAATTGAACAATGAGTGTTTGGATCAGAAGCAATGTGTATGAGCATACATGCTGTAAAAGTACTGTAATCCTAGCTACTCAAGATAAGCTGAGAACTGAGGATTCCAGTTCAAAATCAGCCACGCAATAAATTCCATAAGATTTTTACCTCTAATTAACCAGCAAAAAACAGAGCGTTGAATTGTGCTTAAAATGCCACAGCCCTAAGCTTTGCATTAAAGTGCTAGGGGGTAGCATTCAAGATGCCCACTCCCTCCACTACTTTTTAACATAGTACTAGAATTCCTAGGCAGTGCAATAAGGCAAGAAGCAAGCATAAAGGGGATCCAAGTAGGGAAAGAGGAAATAAAACTATCCCTCTTTGCCGATGACATGATTTTGTATTTAAAGAATCCTATAGACTCTACTTCCAAGCTCCTTGAGCTGATTCAAAGATTTGGAAGGGTAACAGGCCATAAAATGAACCATCACAAATCAACTGCCTTACTTTACGCCAACACTGAGAGGAACAAGGCAATAATCAGGAAAGAAATTCCTTTCACAGTAGCCTCAAAGAAAATAAAGTACCTAGCAATTAGCTTAACTAAGAATGTAAAGGACCATTTAGATGAAAACTTTAAAACCATAAAAAAGGAAATTAAAGCAGAACTAAGGAAATGGAAAAACCTCCCATGCTCCTGGATTGGAAGAATCAACATTGTGAAAATGACAATCTTGCCAAGAGCTATCTACAAATTCAATGTAATACCCATCAACATCCCAATGTCATTCTTTAAAGAAATAGAAGAGGCAATTCAAAATTTCATATGGAATAATAAAAGACCCCGTATAGCAAAAATTCTTCTTAGCAGAAAGAACAGCGCTGGAGGAATTTCAATTCCAAACTTAAGACTCCCTTACAGAGCTATAATTCTCAAAACAGCTTGGTACTGGCACAAGAACAGGCCTGAAGTCCATTGGAGGAGAAATGCGGACCCAGATATTAAACCACAGACCTATGGCCACCTAATCTTTGACAAGGGAGCCAAAAAAATAGAATGGAAGAAAGATAGCCTCTTCAACAAGTGGTGCTGGCAGAACTGGTTAAACACCTGCAGTAAACTAAAGTTGGATCCTTCGTTGTCACCTTGCACTAGAATTAACTCCAAATGGATCAAAGACCTGGAGGTAAAAGCTGACACACTGAAAAGTTTACAGGAAGGAATAGGAGATACACTAGGCCTCCTTGGCACAGGTCGATACTTTCTTAATAAGGACCAAGAATCACAACAAATCAGAGAAAGGCTGGATAAGTGGGACTGCATTAAACTGCAGAGCTTTTGTATGGCAACGGATATAGCTAGTAAACTAATCAGGAAGCCTACAGAGTGGGAGAACATTTTCACCAACCAAACAACGGAAAAAGGCCTCATATCTAAAATATATCAACAACTGAAAAAATTGAATCACTCCAAAATTAACCTCCAAAGTAACACCCATCCCATTAAAAATGGGCCAAAGACTTAAGAGAGTCTTCTCTGAAGAAGAAACAAAAATGGCCTATAGACACATGAAGAAATGCTCCACATCTCTGGTCATAAAAGAAATGCAAATCAAAACAACTCTAAGATTCCACCTCACTCCAGTTAGAATGGCCAGGATCAGGAAAATGAATGACAACAGATGCTGGAGGCGATGTGGCCAGGAGGGATTAGTACTACACTGTTGATGGGAGTGCAAACTCGTTCAACCACTATGGAAAGCAGTGCGGCAGTGCCTCAAAAGGCAAAAAATAGAACTCCCCTATGACCCAGCAATTCCACTACTTGGCATTTACCCAACAATCCAGAAACAAGGGCATACTAACCCACTAGCACAACAATGTTCATTGCAGCACTATTCACCATAGCAAAGATATGGAACCAACCAAGATGTCCCTCAGTTAATGAGTGGATCAACAAGTTGTGGTATTTGTACACAAGGGAATTCTATGCTGCTGTCAGAAAAAAAGATATCGCCCCATTTGTTAGGAAATGGAAAGACTTAGAACAAATCATATTAAGTGAAGTAAGCCAGACTCAAAGGAACTTAGGCTCAGTGGTTTCCCTCATTCATCATAATCAGTAGAAACCTTGGGCTCTACTAGCAGAGATTTGCAATAGAGCAAAAGGCCATATATAAGCCCATATAATGTGAAGCTAATTGAAAGGACCTCCAGGATATTGAAACAAAAGCCACATAATGAATGATTGTTGTCCTTAATGTACTATGTTGTCTCTCATCTCCTTTGCTGTCCCTTGGTTATCCCATATTGGTATAGTATCTCACTTTGTTATCTCATATATTGAATTTATTTGTATTTGGATATTTGAAATTTGATAGGGAAGGGGGGAAAACCAAGACGGGTGGGGGCTGTGGAGTTGGAGGGAAATGGGTCCAAGACATGTGAAAAGGTATCAATGTATGTGAATTAATGCACCTTCTATCTGGCAAATATCATCTAACCCTTTTACTAATTGCAATAAAAAATGAAAAAAAAGAAAGTTGTAGTGTGTGGGGAGGATGATGGGGTCAAATACATTTCTTCTTAGAAATATACCTCATCTGGTTGCCCTGGATTTTCCTGGCCTTCTTCTTAGAGAAAGTTCTGTTATACTGGATTTGTGGCTTGGCAATGATCTAGCATGTACATCTTCGAGTAAGACATCCACAACTTCCATGCCTGAGACTCGAGTTTCCTGACCTTTGGCAACAGCACAGCAACATCTTGCTTCCTCCTGAGCCACAGGCCAAGTGAGCTGGCTTGAGCTGGTTGTTAGTTACAGTGGCTTGGTTACCAGGGTTCCATATTCTGTTCTATTGTGAGGGAGGCAGGGTCACCTTTCAGGGCCCAATGACCAAAGATCCTTGCTCACAAAAGACCTCACCAAAGACATACTGGAGGCTGAATCTCTCCTCCAATCTCACAATATACATGTGGATGTAGTATACAGCACACCTTATTTGTCCAATCCCAATGTCTTCCACTAGGCCCAACTACCAGTCTGGTCTCAGGCTCAAGGAGCCTTTCTTAGGTAAGATCCAAACTTAAGGGTCAATATTGCCCTCATCCTTTACAAAACATTTGCTTCACAGTACCTTCTCTGCCTGCATTTTGCCCCTTGTCGAATTTTTTTTTGTTTTTGCTAGTCTTGGGACTTGACCTCAGAGTGTGAACATTGTTCTTGGGTTTTCTTTAGGCTTTAGGTGTCCCACCGAGCCACAGCACAACTTGCAGCATTTTTCTATGTATGTGGTAATGAGGAATCAAACCTGAGTCTTTTTGCTTGGTAGCCAAATACTCTACCACGAGGTCAAACACACAGGGCATCTTGCACATATTTTTGACGTCAATCTACGAGGATATTATTAGGTTTCTGTATCCTAATCACTTTTTTCCTGATGATTAGATTTGCTGTCAAGTGTAAAAAATGCACGAGGGAAAAACACAGAAGAATTAGTGAAATTAAAAAAAAGCATTAGACACAGTTAAGTGTTCATTCTTTGTAGGAGAAAAGATATTTGGATATGATGATGATGATGATGACTTTATAATTACTATGTCAGGGTTGAGAGTTTGGCATAGTGGTAGAGTGCTTGCCTAGCATCCATGAAGATCTGGGTTTGATTGCTCAGTATCACATAGATAGAAAATCTAGATGTGGCACTGTGGCTCAAGTGGCAGAGGGCTAGACTTGAGAAAACCCGAGGACAGTGCTCAGGCCCTGAATTCAAGCCCAAAGACTGGAAGAAAGATAAAAGAAAATAAAAATGCTTTTTACGAGCTAATTCACTCACAGCATTTGCTTCTGAAATCTTCGCTCTGCATCTTGTGAAATAGCCCTTTCCCTCAACGTAGACAAGAAAAACAGATCCATCCCATGGTCCACTGTGAGGCCACTGGTTGGGCTAAGAGCTAGTCGTGCAGCAACACATAAGTTTTATTCTAATACTTTCCAAACTTTGTACTCAAATATGCTACCTACTTACCAACTTAGGTCAGTTATCCTTATGCTGTACCTTTTCTTCATTACTTCAATATTCTTACACTCCTACCTTAATCCTTTTGTACCTCCCCTGACCTCTCTCATTCTTTTTTTCTATCTCTGGACCTCTGCTCGTCTTTCAACCCTTATACTGCACGGATCTACACTTGATGGCTGTTGAGCAATATTGTATATGTAGGTGGTTAATTATTCTCTAGGCTAAGAGGGACTTAAAGGCAATAGAGATTGGATTGAGAGGCTTATTGTTTTGGGAATAAATCGCTTATCAGTGGTTGTATGAGACTGGTCTGTAAGTCCACAAAAAGAGAGAGTGATAATACCAATCAAAACTTGTGAACATCTAGTGTCTGCCAGCTACAGAGGTCTAGGTTGGTTATATCTGAAAAACTATAATCGTATTTAGTAGTAATCTTGCTCCCATTTTCAAATGGGCAGAACAAGAAACTCAAGCAAAATGTCAAATCAAGAAACAACATCCCCCACCCAATGTAAATAGACAATGGAACAGTCACTGGCTAACCTAGAGGAGAGTCTTCCAATTGCTACACAAATGCAATTGATAAACATCATTAATGGAAAATGTGAAAATATAAAGAAAGAGATAATGGAGGAAACCATAGCTGAACAAGAGGAAAGCAAAAACAAGGTGATAAGTGAAAAAGAAGAAGCCAAAAAGGAGGCCATAATAAAGGTTTTTCAAAGAAAGATGGATGAATTCATAGAATCCACAAATAAAAACTGGACCAAACTCCAGCAAATGTCCAAACAAAATAAAGCTACTGAGCTAACCACTCAAAAGGAAATCAAGGAGATAAAGAAATACATACATGATCTAAAACAAGAGACGCAAGTCATAAAAAGTGAGCAATTAGAAGCAAGGGAGATGAAAAATAAAGTAGATAGCTTTGATAGCAGGTTAGACAATGCAGAGGAGAGCATTTCAGGGGCTGAAGAAAATTTAGGTATTATAAAGAACAGAAAATGAGTCAATCCAAATCTAGGAAATATGAGAGAGCGCTTCAGGAGGTCCAAGATACAATTAGGAAGCCTAATTTAAGGCTAGTTGGTATTGAGGAGGGCGTGGAGAAAGAGGTCAATGGTATTGGAAATATACATCAGGGGATCATCTCAGAGAATTTCCCAAATATCCAGAAGGGCAGGCCCATCCACATACGAGAAGCTTTTAGAACTCCAAACAGACCTGACCAGAAAAGAACATCCCACCGCCACATTGTGATCCGAACTGGATCAATAGAAACGAAAGGAAAGATCCTAAAGGCAGCCAGGGAAAAGGGGTCAGTAACCTATAAAGGCAAACCAATCAGAATAACCCCAGATTTCTCAGCAGAGACCATGCAAGCACGAAGTCCTGGAAGCATATATGTCATGCCCTTAAAACAAATGACTACCAACCAAGAATACTGTAGCCAGCTAAGCTCTCATTCATAACTGAGGGAACAATAAAACATTCCATTCCAGGGAAAAGCTGCAACAATATGTCGAAACAAAACCAACACTACAGAGAATTCCCAACGATGCTCTATACATACAAAACCAAAATAAATGCATTATACGCAAAGAAATGGCACCTAAACAGCATACCATGAAGGACCACAAGAACTGTCAAGACACAGGCCCTACTAAAAGCTATTAAAAATGGTAGGAACTAATAAATATGTCTCAATCCTAACTCTCAATATCAATGGACTTAACTCTCCAATTAAACGGCATAGGATGTCTAGTTGGATCAAAAAGCAAGAGCCATCGTTCTGCTGTCTTCAAGAGACACATCTTACCCCAAAACAATCATCTTTTGAAAGTGAGAGGTTGGAATAAACTCTATCAAGCTAACTGCCCCCATAAACAGGCTGGAGTTGCCATCCTCATATCAGATACAATAGACTTCAAACTAAAATTAGTAAGAAAAGACAAAGAAGGTTACTACATACTACTAAAGGGATCTTTCCTCCAGGAAGACATAACCATCCTAAATATTTACACACCCAATCCCGGAGCTCCAAACTTCATCAAGCAATCTTTACTTACACTGAAACCATACATAGATCGAAATACAGTGATTGTTGGTGAGTTTAACACACCACTCTCACCTATGGACAGATCAACATGTCAAAAACTCAAAGGAGAAACCTTAGAACTGAACAACTATATAGACCGACTAGATGTAACAGACATCTGCAGAATATTCCACCCAGTAACACCACAATATACGTTTTTCTCAGCAGCACATGGAACATTTTCCAAAATAGACCACATCTTAGGCCATAAAGCAAACCTGGACAGATTCAGAAACACTGAAATTATTCCATGCACACTCTCAGACCATAAAGGCATCAAATTGGAGCTGAACACACATCTCCACCAAAGAAAACCCTGTAACTCATGGAGACTGAACCACACATTGTTGAATCAAAAACAATGGGTAATCGAAGAGATCAGAACAGATATCCAACTGTTTATGAAATTTAACAATAAGGAGCACACAAATATCAACTCCAAAGGGACACAACAAAGGCAGTACTCAGACGAAACTTTATAGCGCTGAGTGCCTACAACAGCAAGTTGGGAAAATGGGAAACCAACTAGTTAATGTCTCACATTAACCTCCTGGAAAAAGAGCAACAAACCAACCCTAAACCCATTAGGAGAAAGCAAATTATTAAAATCAAAGCAGAATTAAATGATTTGGAATAAAAAATCTATAGAAAGAATCAACAAAACAAGGAGTTGGTTCTTTGAAAGAATTAACAAAATTGACAAGTCCTTAGCAAATCTTACCAAAAAAAAGAGAGCATATCGAAATAAACAAAATCGCAGATGAAAATGGTAATATCACGACAGAAATTACCAAGATCCAGAATATCATGAGGGAATACTTCTCAAACCTTTACGCCAATAAATTTGAGAATCTAGAAGAAATGGATGAATTCCTAGACAATATTAACATACCCTCACTGAACCAAGAAGAGCTAACCCAACTCAACAGGCCTATTTCAAGCTCTGAAATAGAAACGGAAATTAGACAACTTCCACTTAAAAAGAGCCCAGGGCCAGATGGATTCACAGCTGAATTCTATAAGGTCTTCAAAGCAGAGCTCACACCAATACTCCTCAGGCTCTTCAACGAAATTGAAAATGAAGGTTCTTTACCAAACTCATTCTGTGAAGCCAGTATATCCCTCATCCCCAAACCAGACAGAGATTCATCAAAGAAAGAGATCTATAGACCCATTTCTTTGATGAACATCAATTCAAAACTTCTCAACAAAATACTGGACAACCGTCTACAACAACTCATCAAAAAAATTATACACTATGATCAAACTTGATTCATCACGGGGAGGCAAAGCTGGATCAACATACACAAATCAATAAATATAATTAAACACATCAACAGGAGCAAGGACAAAAATCACATGATTGTCTCAATAGATGCAGAAAAGGCATTTGACAAGATCCAAAACCCCTTTATGGTAAAAGATGTGGAGAAACTAGGAATTCATGGAACATTTCTCAATGTAATAAAGGCTGTGTATGAGAAACCCACTGCTAGTATTATATTTAATGGTGAAAATCTAAAGCCATTCCCTCTAAAATCAGGAAAGAGACAAGGATGCCCACTCTCTCCACTCCTTTTTAACATAGTACTAGAATTCCTAGGCAGTGCAATAAGGCAAGAAGCAAGCATAAAGGGGATCCAAGTAGGGAAAGAGGAAATAAAGCCCTCCCTCTTTGCAGATGACATGATTCTGTATTTAAAGAATCCTATAGACTCTACTCCCAAGCTCCTTGAGCTGATTCAAAGCTTTGGAAGGTTAGCAGGCCATAAAATCAACCCTCACAAATCAACTGCCTTACTTTACGCCAACACTGAGAGGAACGAGGCAATAATCAGGAAAGAAAATCCTTTCACAATAGCCTTAAAAAAATAAAGTAAATAGCAATTAGCTTAACTAAGAATGTAAAGGACCGTTTAGATGAAAACTTTCAAACCCTAAAAAGGAAATTAAAGCAGAAGTAAGGAAATGGAAAAACCTCCCATGCTCCTGGATTGGAAGAATCAACATTGTGAAAATGACAATCTTGCCAAGAGCTATCTACAAATTCAATGTAATACCAATCAACATCCCAATGTCATTCTTTAAAGAAATAGAAGAGGCAATTCAAAATTTCATATGGAATAATAAAAGACCCCGTATAGCAAAAACACTTCTTAGCAGAAAAAACAGCGCTGGAGGAATTTCAATTCCAAACTTAAGACTCTATTACAGAGCTATAATTCTCAAAACAGCTTGGTACTGGCACAAGAACAGGCCTGAAGTCCAATGGAGTAGAACTGCGGACCCAGATATTAAACCACAGACCTATGGCCACCTAATCTTTGACAAGGGAGCCAAAAAAATAGAATGGAAGAAAGATAGCCTCTTCAACAAGTGGTGCTGGCAGAACTGGTTAAACACCTGCAGTAAACTAAAGTTGGATCCTTCTTTGTCACCTTGCACTAGAATTAACTCCAAATGGATCAAAGACCTGGAGGTAAAAGCTGACACACTGAAAAGTTTACAGGAAGGAATAGGAGATACATTAGGCCTCCCTAGCACAGGTCGAAACTTTCTTAATAAGGACCAAGAATCACAACAAATCAGAGAAAGGCTGGATAAGTGGGACTGCATTAAACTGCAGAGCTTTTGTATGGCAACGGATATAGCTAGTAAACTAATCAGGAAGCCTACAGAGTGGGAGAAGATCTTCACCAACCAAACAACGCACAAAGGCCTCATATCTAAAATATATCAACAACTCAAAAAATTGAATCACTCCAAAACTAACCTCCAAAGTAACACCCATCCCATTAAAAATGGGCCAAAGACTTAAAGAGAGTCTTCTCTGAAGAAGAAACAAAAATGGCCTATAGACACATGAAGAAATGCTCCACATCTCTGATCATAAAAGAAATGCAAATCAAAACAACTCTAAGATTCCACCTCACTCCAGTTAGAATGGCCAGGATCAGGAAAACGAATGACAACAGATGCTGGAGGGGATGTGGCCAGGAGGGATCACTACTACACTGTTGGTGGGAGTGCAAACTCGTTCAACCACTATGGAAAGCAGGGTGGCAGTGCCTCAGAAGGCTAAACATAGAACTCCCCTATGACCCAGCAATTCCACTACTTGGCATTTACCCAACAATCCAGAAACAAGGGCATACTAAACCCACTAGCACAACAATGTTCACTGCAGCACTATTCAACATGGCAAAGATATGGAACAAACCCAGATGTCCCTCAGTTGATGAGTGGATCAACAAGTTGTGGTATTTGTACACAATGGAATTCTATGCTGCTGTCAGAAAGAATGACATCGCCCCATTTGTTAGGAAATGGAAAGACTTAGAACAAATCATATTAAGTGAAGTAAGCCAGACTCAAAGGATCTTAGGCTCAGTAGTTTCCCTCATTCGTCATAATCAGTAGAAACCTTGGGCTCTACTAGCAGAGATTGTCAATAGAGCAAAAGGCCATATATAAGGCCATATAATGTGAAGCTAATTGACAGGACCTCCAGGATATTGAAACAAAAGCCATATAATGAATGATTGTTGTCCTTAATGTACTATGTTGTCTCTCATCTCCTTTGCTGTCCCTTGGTTATCCCATATTGGTATAGTATCATCTCACATAATCTTATATATTGAATTTAGTTGTACTTGGATATCTGAAATTTGATAGGGAAGGGGGGAAAACCAAGACGGGTGGGGGGTGTGGAGTTGGAGGGAAATGGGTACCAAGACATGTGAAAAGGTATCAATGTATGTGAATTAATGCACCTTCTATCTGGCAAATATCATCTAACCCTTTTACTAATTACAATAAAAAATTAAAAAATAGAAAGTTGTAGTGTGTGGAGAGGATGATGGGGTCAAATACATTTCTTCTTAGAAATTTACCTCATCTGGTTGCCCTGGATTTTCCTGGCCTTCTTCTTAGAGAAAGTTGTGTTATACTGGATTTGTGGCTTGGCAATGATCTAGCATGTACATCTTCGAGTAAGACATCCACAGCTTCCATGCCTGAGACTCGAGTTTCCTGACCTTGGGCAACGGCACAGCAACATCTTTCTTCCTCCTGAGCCACAGGCCAAGTGAGCTGGCTTGAGCTGGTTGTTAGTTACAGTGGCTTGGTTACCAGGGTTCCATATTCTGTTCCATTGTGAGGGAGGCAGGGTCACCTTTCAGGGCCCAATGACCAAAGATCCTTGCTCACAAAAGACCTCACCAAATACATACTGGAGGCTGAATCTCTCCTCCAATCTCACAATATACATGTGGATGTAGTAAACAGCACACCTTATTTGTCCAATCCCAATGTCTTCCACTAGGCCCAACTACCAGTCTGGTCTCAGACTCAAGGAGCCTTTCTTAGGTAAGATCCAAACAAGGGTCAACATTGCCCTCATGCTTTACAAAACATTTGCTTCACAGTGCCTTCTCTGCCTGCATTTTGCCCCTTGTCGAATTTTTTTTTGTTTTTGCTAGTCTTGGGACTTGACCTCAGAGTGTGAACATTGTTCTTGGACTTTCTTTTGGCTTTAGCTGTCCCACCGAGCCACAGCACCACTTGCAGCGTTTCCTATGTATGCGGTAATGAGGAATCAAACCTGAGTCTTTTTGCTTCGTAGCCAAGTACTCTACCACTAGGTCAAACACACAGGGCATCTTGCACATATTTTTGACGTCAATCTACTAGGATATTATTAGGTTTCTGTATCCTAATCAATTTTTTCCTCATGATTAGCTTTGCTGTCATGTGGAAAAAATGCAAGAGGGAAAAACACAGAAGAATTAGTGAAATTAAAAAAAAAGCATTAGACACAGTTAAGTGTTCATTCTTTGTAGGAGAAAAGATATTTGGATATGATGATGATGATGATGACTTTATAATTACTATGTCAGGGTTGAGAGTTTGGCATAGTGGTAGAGTGCTTGCCTAGCATCCATGAAGATCTGGGTTTGATTGCTCAGTATCACATAGATAGAAAATCTAGATGTGGCACTGTGGCTCAAGTGGCAGAGGGCTAGACTTGAGAAAACCCGAGGACAGTGCTCAGGCCCTGAATTCAAGCCCCAAGACTGGCAGAAAGATAAAAGAAAATAAAAATGCTTTTTGCGAGCTAATTCACTCACAGCATTTGCTTCTGAAATCTTCGCTTCTGCATCTTGCGAAATACCCCTTTCCCTCAACGTAGACAAGAAAAACAGATCCATCCCATGGTCCACTGTGAGGCCACTGGTTGGGCTAAGAGCTAGTCGTGCAGCAACATATAAGTTTTATTCTAATACTTTCCAAACTTTGTACTCAAATATGCTACCTACTTACCAACTTAGGTCAGTTATCCTTATGCTATACCTTTTCTTCATGACTACAATATTCGTACACTCCTACGTTAATCCTTTTGTACCTCCCCTGACCTCTCTCATTCTTTTTTTCTATCTCTAGACCTCTGCTCGTCTTTCAACCCTTATACTGCACGGATCTACACTTGATGGCTGTTGAGCAATATTGTATATGTAGGTGGTTAATTATTCTCTAGGCTCAGAGGGACTTAACGACAATAGAGATTGAATTGAGAGGCTTATTATTTTGGGTATAAATCGCTTATCAGTAGTTGTATTAGACTGGTCTGTAAGTGCACAAAAAGAAAGAGTGATAATACCAATCAAAACTTGTGAACATCTAGTGTCTGCCAGCTACAGAGGTCTAGGTTGGTTATATCTGAAAAACTATAACCGTATTTAGTAGTAATCTTGCTCCCATTTCAAATGGGCAGAACAAGAAACTCAAGAAAAATGTCAAATCAAGAAACAACACCCCCACCCAATATAAACAGACAATGGAACAGTCACTGCAAACCTAGAGGAGAGTCTTCCAAGTGCTACACAAATGCAATTGATAAACATCATTAATGGAAAATGTGAAAATATAAAGAAAGAGATAATGGAGGAAGCCATAGCTGAACAAGAGGAAAGCATAAACAAGGTGATAAGTGAAAAAGAAGAAGCCATAAAGGAGGCCATAATAAAGGATTTTCAAAGAAATAAGGATGAATTCATAGAATCCACAAATAAAAACGCGACCAAACTCCAACAAATGTCCAAAGAAAATAAAGCTACTGAGCTAACCACTCAAAAGGAAATCAAGGAGATAAAGAAATACATACATGATCTAAAACAAGAGATGCAAGGCATCAAAAATGAGCAATTAGAAGCAAGGGAGATGAAAATAGATAGTTTGATAGCAGTTTAGACAATGCAGAGGAGAGAATTTCCGGGGCTGAAGATAATTTAGTTATTATAGAGAAAGAACAGAAAATGAGTCAATCCAAATCTAGGAAATATGAGAGAGCGCTTCAGGAGGTCCAAGATACAATTAGGAAGGCTAATTTAAGGCTAGTTGGTATTGAGGAGGGCGTGGAGAAAGAGGTCAATGGTATTGAAAATATACTTCAGGGAATCATCTCAGAGAATTTCCCAAATATCCAGAAGGGCAGGCCCATCCACATACGAAAAGCTTTTAGAACCCCAAACAGACCTGACCAGAAAAGAACATCCCACCGCCACATTGTGATTCGACCTGGATCAATAGAAACGAAAGAATAGATCCTAAAGGCAGCCAGGGAAAAAGGATCAGTAACCTATAAAAGCAAACCAATCAGAATAACCCCAGATTTCTCAGCAGAGACCATGCAAGCACGAAGTGACTGGAAGCATATATGTCATGCCCTTAAATCAAATAACTACCAACCAAGAATACTGTAGCCAGCTAAGCTCTCATTTATAACTGAGGGAACAATAAAAACATTCCATTCCAGGGAAAAGCTGCAACAATATGTCGAAACAAACCCAAGACTACAGAGAATTCTCAACGATGCTCTATACATACAAAACCAAAATAAATGCAACATAGGGAAAGAAATGGCACCTAAACAGCATACCATCTAAGGACTACAAGAACTGTCAAGACACAGGCCCTACTAAAAGCTTTTAAAAATGGTAGGAACTAATAAATATCTCTCAATCCTAACTCTCAATATCAATGGACTTAACTCTCCAATTAAACGGCATAGGCTGTCTAGTTGGATCAAAAAGCAAGAGCAATCGTTTTGCTGTCTTCAAGATACACATCTTACCCAAAAACAATCATCTTTGAAAGTGAGAGGTTGGAATAAACTGTGTCAAGCTAACTGCCCCCATAAACAGGCTGGAGTTGCCATCCTCATATCAGACACAATAGACTTCAAACTAAAATTAGTAAGAAAAGACACAGAAGGTTACTACATACTACTAAAGGGATCTTTCCTCCAGGAAGACATAACCATCCTAAATATGTACACACCCAGTCCCGGAGCTCCAAACTTCACTTACACTGAAACCATACAGAGATCGAAATACAGTGATTGTTGGTGAGTTTAACACACCACTCTCACCTATGGACAGATCAACAAGGCAAAAACTCAAAAGAGAAACCTTAGAACTGAACAACTATATAGACCAACTAGATGTAACAGACATCTGCAGAATATTACACCCAGTAACACCACAATATACGTTTTTCTCAGCAGCACATGGAATATTTTCCAAAATAGACCACATCTTAGGCCATAAAGCAAACCTGGACAGATTCAGAAACACTGAAATTATTCCATGCACACTCTCAGACCATAAAGGCATCAAATTGGAGCTGAACACACATCTCCACCAAAGAAAACCCTGTAACTCATGGAGACTGAACAACACATTGTTGAATCAAAAACAATGGGTAATCGAAGAGATCAGAACAGATATCCAACTGTTTATGAAATTTAACAATAAGGAGCACACAAATATCAACTCCTTAGGGACACAACTAAGGCAGTACTCAGAGGAAAATTTATAGCGCTGAGTGCCTACAACAGCAAGTTGGAAAAATGGCAAACCAACTAGTTAATGTCTCACCTTAACCTCCTGGAAAAAGAGCAACAAACCAACCCTAAACCCATTAGGAGAAAGCAAATTATTAAAATCAAAGCAGAATTAAATGATTTGGAGTAAAAAAAAACTATAGAAAGAATCAACAAAACAAGGAGTTGGTTCTTTGAAAGAATTAACAAAATTGACAACCCCTCAGCAAATCTTACCAAAAAAAGAAGAGAGCATATCGAAATAAACAAAATCGCAGACGAAAATGGTAATATCACGACAGAAATTACCAAGATCCAGAATATCATGAGGGAATACTTTTCAAACCTTTACGCCAACAAATTTGCGATCTAGAAGAAATGGATGAATTCCTAGACAATATTAACATACCCACACTGAACCAAGAAGAGCTAACCCAACTCAACAGGCCTATTTCAAGCTCTGAAATAGAAACGGAAATTAGACAACTTCCACTTAAAAAGAGCCCAGGGCCAGATGGATTCACAGCTGAATTCTATAAGGTCTTCAAAGCAGAGCTCACACCAATACTCTTCAGGCTCTTCAACGAAATTGAAAATGAAGGTTCTTTACCAAACTCATTCTGTGAAGCCAGTATATCCCTCATCCCCAAACCAGACAGAGATTCATCAAAGAAAGAGATCTATAGACCCATTTCTTTGATGAACATCGATGCAAAACTTCTCAACAAAATACTGGCCAACCGTCTACAACAACTCATCAAAAAAATTATACACTATGATCAAATTGGATTCATCATGGGGAGGCAAAGCTGGTTCAACATACACAAATCAATTAATATAATTCAACACATCAACAGGAGCAGGGATAAAAATCACATGATTGTCTCAATAGATGCGGAAAAGGCATTTGACAAGATCCAAAACCCCTTTATGTTAAAAGATGTGGAGAAACTAGGAATCCATGGAACCTTTCTCAATGTAATAAAGGCTGTGTATGAGAAACCCACTGCTAGTATTATACTTAATGGTGAAAATCTAAAGCCATTCCCTCTAAAATCAGGAACGAGAGAAGGATGCCCACTCTTTCCACTCCTTTTTAACATAGTACTAGAATTCCTAGGCAGTGCAATAAGGCAAGAAGCAAGCATAAAGGGGATCCAAGTAGGGAAAGAGGAAATAAAACTATCCCTCTTTGCAGATGACATGATTCTGTATTTAAAGAATCCTATAGACTCTACTCCCAAGTTCCTTGAGCTGATTCAAAGCTTTGGAAGGGTAGCAGGCCATAAAATCAACCCTCACAAATCAACTGCCTTACTTTACGCCAACACTGAGAGGAATGAGGCAATAATCAGGAAAGAAATTCCTTTCACAATACCCTCAAAGAAAATAAAGTACCTAGCAATTAGCTTAACTAAGAATGTAAAGGACAGTTTAGATGAAAACTTTAAAACCATAAAAAAGGAAATTAAAGCAGAACTAAGGAAATGGAAAAACCTCCCATGCTCCTGGATTGGAAGAATCAACATTGTGAAAATGACAATCTTGCCAAGGGCTATCTACAAATTCAATGTAATACCAATCAACATCCAATGTCATTCTTTAAAGAAATAGAAGAGGCAATTCAAAATTTCATATGGAATAATAAAAGACCCCGTATAGCAAAAACACTTCTTAGCAGAAAAAACAGCGCTGGAGGAATTTCAATTCCAAACTTAAGACTCTATTACAGAGCTATAATTCTCAAAACAGCTTGGTACTGGCACAAGAACAGGCCTGAAGTCCAATGGAGTAGAACTGCGGACCCAGATATTAAACCACAGACCTATGGCCACCTAATCTTTGACCAGGGAGCCAAAAATATAGAATGGAAGAAAGAAAGCCTCTTCAACAAGTTGTGCTGCAGAACTGGTTAAACACCAACAGAAAACTAAAGTTGGATCCTTCTTTGTCACCTTGCACTAGAATTAACTCCAAATGGATCAAAGACGTGGAGGTAAAAGCTGACACACTGAAAAGTTTACAGGAAGGAATAGGAGATACAATAGGCCTCCTTGGCACAGGTCGAAACTTTCTTAATAAGGACCAAGAATCACAACAAATCAGAGAAAGGCTGGATAAGTGGGACTGCATTAAACTGCAGAGCTTTTGTATGGCAACGGATATAGCTAGTAAACTAATCAGGAAGCCTACAGAGTGGGAGAAGATCTTCACCACCCAAACAACGGACAAAGGCCTCATATCTAAAATATATCAACAACTCAAAAAATTGAATCACTCCAAAACTAACCTCCAAAGTAACACCCATCCCATTAAAAATGGGCCAAAGACTTAAAGAGAGTCTTCTCTGAAGAAGAAACAAAAATGGCCTATAGACACATGAAGAAATTCTCCACATCTCTGGTCATAAAAGAAATGCAAATCAAAACAACTCTAAGATTCCACCTCACTCCAGTTGGAATGGCCAGGTTCAGGAAAACGAATGACAAAAGATGCTGGAGGGGATCTGGCCAGGAGGGATCACTACTACACTGTTGGTGGGAGGGCAAACTCGTTCAACCACTATGGAAAGCAGTGTGGCAGTGCCTCAAAAGGCTAAACATAGAACTCCCCTATGACCCAGCAATTCCACTACTTGGCATTTACCCAACAATCCAGAAACAAGGGCATACTAAACCCACTAGCACAACAATGTTCATTGCAGCACTATTCACCATAGCAAAGATATGGAACGAACCCAGATGTCCCTCAGTGGATGAGTGGATCAACAAGTTGTGGTATTTGTACACAATGGAATTCTATGCTGCTGTCAGAAAGAATGACATCGCCCCATTTGTTAGGAAATGGAAAGACTTAGAACAAATCATATTAAGTGAAGTAAGCCAGACTCAAAGGAACTTAGGCTCAGTGGTTTCCCTCATTCGTCATAATCAGTAGAAACCTTGGGCTCTACTAGCAGAGATTGTCAATAGAGCAAAAGGCCATATATAAGGCCATATAATGTGAAGCTAATTGAAAGGACCTCCAGGATATTGACACAAAAGCCATATAATGAATGATTGTTGTCCTTAATGTACTATGTTGTCTCTCATCTCGTTTGCTGTCCTTTGGTTATCCCATATTGGTATAGTATTTCACTTTATCTTATATATTGAATGTATTTGTATTTGGATATTTGAAATTTGATAGGGAAGGGGGGAAAACCAAGACGGGTAGGGGGTGTGGGGTTGGTGGGAAATGGGTACCAAGACACGTGAAAGGGTATCAATGTATGTGAATTAATGCACCTTCTATCTGGCAAATATCATCTAACCCTGTTACTAATTATAATAAAAAATGGAAAAAAAGAAAGTTGTAGTGTGTGGGGAGGATGATGGGGTCAAATACATTTCTTCTTAGAAATATACCTCATCTGGTTGCCCTGGATTTTCCTGGTCTTCTTCTTAGAGAAAGTTCTGTTATACTGGATTTGTGGCTTGGCAATGATCTAGCATGTACATCTTCGAGTAAGACATCCACAACTTCTATGCCTGAGACTCGAGTTTCCTGACCTTGGGCAACGGCACAGCAACATCTTTCTTCCTCCTGAGCCACAGGCCAAGTGAGCTGGCTTGAGCTGGTTGTTAGTAACAGTGGCTTGGTTACCAGGGTTCCATATTCTGTTCCATTGTGAGAGAGGCAGGGTCACCTTTCAGGGCCCAATGACCAAAGATCCTTGCTCACAAAAGACCTCACCAAAGACATACTCGAGGCTCAACATCTCCTCCAATCTCACAATATACATGTGGATGTAGTAAACAGCACACCTTATTTGTCCAATCCCAATGTCTTCCACTAGGCCCAACTACCAGTCTGGTCTCAGGCTCAAGGAGCCTTTCTTAGGTAAGATCCAAACTTAAGGGTCAATATTGCCCTCATGCTTTACAAAACATTTGCTTCACAGTGCCTTCTCTGCCTGCATTTTGCCCCTTGTCGAATTTTTTTTTGTTTTTGCTAGTCTTGGGACTTGACCTCAGAGTGTGAACATTGTTCTTGGACTTTCTTTTGGCTTTAGCTGTCCCACCGAGCCACAGCACCACTTGCAGCGTTTTCTATGTATGTGGTAATGAGGAATCAAACCTGAGTCTTTTTGCTTGGTAGCCAAGTACTCTACCACTAGGTGAAACACACAGGGCATCTTGCACATATTTTTGACGTCAATCTACGAGGATATTATTAGGTTTCTGTATCCTAATCACTTTTTTCCTGATGATTAGCTTTGCTGTCAAGTGGAAAAAATGCAAGAGGGAAAACCACAGAAGAATTAGTGAAATTAAAAAAAAGCATTAGACACAGTTAAGAGTTTCATTCTTTGTAGGAGAAAAGATATTTGGATATTGTTGGGGACCGAATGTGGGGTCAATGACCTTGGACCTGACCTTGGACCTACACAAGGAAGTAACTCTTATCATGATGACTTTAAGCAATGCCAATCAGCTCTTATCAGGATGACTTTAAGCTATGTCAATCAGTTCTTATCATGATGACTTTAAGCAATGTTAATCCTTTCTCAATTATCCTATATGTGATTTGTTTACTATTTTGTATGAATGTAGCCTCTGGCAACTCCCTAGTTTTAAGAAGAGTATTTAAGGTCGGAACTTAAAATAAACGGGACAGTCTTAGGCGGCAGTCTGGAGCTCACAGTCTTCTTGGACTGCTGACTTGGGCTGTAGTCCTCCCGAACTCCATCTGTTTGTCTCTCTTCTATTTTTTCCTAGTCCTTGCCCCTATTTCAGGAATCCCAATCCGCGAACCCTGGTTTGCTGCCGGCTGGCCCCGGCAACTGGCGCCCGAACAGGGACCTGAAAATCTGGGACAAGGTGAAGGACCCCCCCTGTGGTGAGTAACACGTCGTAGGACTATTAGGAGAGTGTATAGTCAGGAGAAAAAAAAATTATGGGTCAAGTTAATAGCTATATGTCATATTTACCGATCTTAACAGGCCTACTTGAAGCCCACGGAATGTGGGTGGAAAAAGGGGCACTTCAGAGCTTCCTACAGTTTCTCGAGGAGGCATGCCCGAGGTCTATAGAGGAGGAATTGCAAAAAGCCTGGCAGGGGATAGGAAAAAGAATTAAAGATTATTATAATGTATATGGCCCCGAAAAGACCCCAGTAGAGGCTATTGATGTATATAATTTAGTAAGTGAAGGCATAGATCCTGAACATGAGAATGCTGAATTTGAATTAAGGGAACTTTATGAATTAAAGGACCCTTCTGAAAAACCTGAGACTGAGCCATATGCCGCAGCCCAAGAGAGTCTAAGTGAGATCTTGATAAGGGAACAACAACCAGTAGATATTGAGTATCAGAATTCAAATTTTAATATGAGGGAGGAAAGTTATGATGAGCCGATGGAGGACCGGATAGCTACAATAGAAAAGAGGTTAGAAGAAATGCTACATCTACTATCTAAAATGGGGATAGAGCAGAGAGCCCCTCCAGAAGTAGGAAGGAGATATGACCCTCAGGCCACTATGGTTTCTGATTCTAAATCCTATCCCTCACACCCACCGCCTCCGGCTGCAGCCTTACGGCCTCAATCCCTTTTCCAACCTTTCAAGCCTAAAGGCCCTAGCAATAAGTCCCTTTTAACAGGCACTACAACCAGGCACAGTGCATCGCAATTAAACCTGGCTCAGGCTGCTAGAGAGAGGGAAGTTATTTCAGAGCCTCGATGCTTCCCTAGTTTAGTTGATCAGGATGAACAAGTATACCATCAACCTGTTACTGTTAAACTATTGCAGGATTTAAAGAGTGCCTGCTCCCAATATGGGCCAACTGCCCCTTTTACTCAAGTAATATTAGAGGCCGCGTGTGCTGGTATTGTATGCCCAAATGACTGGAAGCGGCTTGCCAGAGCATGCCTTAGTGCGGGAGAGTACTTATTATGGGAGACAGAGTTCACTGCACAGTGTCGGGCTAAAATTGAAACAAATAGGTCTAAGAACCTGCCTTACACTTTTGATCAGTTGTTAGGAGAGGGAATCTATAAAAACACCGAAGATCAATTGGGTTATGCAAAGGAAGCCTATTTACAAATAAATGCTGCGGCGAGAGAGGCTTGGAAAAGGTTACGTAATTCCCATCGTACAAAAAATTTAGTAGAAGTTAAACAGGGACCGAATGAACCTTATCTAGAATTTTTGTCTCGATTAATGGAGACTGCAGACCACCTAGTACAAGATGAGAACGCAAGGAATATTATAGTTAGACACATAGCCTATGAAAATGCCAACGCCGCCTGTCAGGCGGCTATCAGACCCCATAGGAATAAGGGAGGAATCAATGACTTTATTTCACTATGTGCTGATATTGGACCCTCCCATGTACAAGGCCTCACTTTAGCCGCCGCTCCTCAAGGAAAGACTGCTACTGAATTTCTAAAATATAGAGGCCAGAGGCCAGAGGCCCGGGCTGCTAGACCCCCAGGGCGTTGCTTCTCTTGTGGACAAATAGGACATTGGATGACGCAATGCCCACGCCAGGCCAGGTTAAAGAGAGAAAAATTACCTGGCACATGTCCACGCTGTGGTAAAGGGAAGCACTGGGCTAAAGATTGCAGGTCAAGAACAGATCGCAATGGCCACCCGCTTTCGGGAAACTGGAGAAGGGGCCAGCCTCTGGCCCCGCAAAACCATGGGGCAGTCCCTCCCTCTTCTCGGCCACAAGTAAATCTTCTAACAACCCCCCAAAATCAGTCTCCAGCCTCTTCCGTGCCACCCCAGGCAGCGCAGGATTGGACCTCTGTTCCTCCACCTGCTCAGTATTGACCCCAGAGATGGGGACACAAGCTCTCCCCACGGGGGTCTTCGGTCCCCTTCCCCCGGGAGTGGCTGGATTGCTGTTAGGGCGAAGTAGCTCAGCCCTTAAAGGGATACAGATTACACCTGGCAAAATTGACCAGGATTTCACTGGAGAAATCAAAGTTATGGCCTCTGCCCCGAATCACGTAGTATCAATCCCAGCCGGTCAAAAATTAGCACAACTAATACTTGTCCCTTTATCTCATGGGGAGACTGCTAATTCTTCTGCCCCATGCGGACAGAGAGGATTTGGATCCTCTGATATCTATTGGGTACAAAGCATAAAACAAGAGAGGCCTGAGATGACTATATTTATACAAGAAAAACCCTTTAAAGGAATATTAGACACAGGAGCGGATGTGTCTGTAATATCTAAAAAGCATTGGCCAGCCCAATGGCCCCTGACAACCTCTATGACTTCCCTACAGGGGATTGGGCAAGCAACTGCCCCACAGCAGAGCAGTGCGATCCTTGTTTGGAGAGATGAGGAAGGGCACTCTGGTCATTTTCAGCCATTTGTCTTGGATCATCTGCCAATTAATTTATGGGGTCGTGATATCATGGAAAAAATGGGAGTGTATATGTTTAGTCCTAGTACTGCGGTCACTAAGCAGTTACTTGATCAAGGCCTCCTCCCCTTTAGGGGACTAGGCCGAGCAGCACAGGGGGAGCTAGAGCCACTCCAACCCCAGTCTCACCCTACGAGACAAGGATTAGGGTATTCTTTAACGGGGGCTGTTGTTTGTCCTGCCCCTCATGCTGATCCCATAAATTGGCTCTCTGAACAACCGGTATGGGTTGAACAGTGGCCTCTTTCTCTAGAAAAGATCATTGCAGTTCAGCAGCTGGTACAGGAACAACTAGACTTGGGACATGTGGCCCCTTCTAACTCTCCATGGAATTCTCCAATTTTTGTTATAAAGAAAAAGTCAGGTAAATGGAGGCTGTTACAGGATCTGAGAAAGATAAATGCAACTATGGAACTGATGGGAGCCTTACAGCCCGGCTTGCCTTCCCCCATGGCAATCCCAAAGGATACTTATAAGATTATTATAGATTTGAAGGATTGTTTCTATACTATACCCCTGGCGCCTCAAGACTGTAAGCGCTTTGCCTTCAGCGTCCCCTCTGTTAATTTTAAAGAACCCATGAAGCGATATCATTGGCTTGTGCTCCCACAGGGCATGGCAAATAGCCCAACTTTATGTCAAAGTTTTGTAGCTAGAGCCATTTCTTCCACCCGTGAAAAATTCTCTTCTGTTTATATTGTTCATTATATGGACGACATCTTGTTGGCTTGTTCTGACCCTATCGTTGTACGACAAGCCTTTGGACAACTAAAGCAAGATCTGAGCCTCTTTGGCCTTATAATAGCAGCTGAAAAGGTTCAGGAACATCCCCCTTTTACGTATTTAGGCCATATATTAGGCCCACACTATTTTAAAAGCCAAAAAATACAATTAAAAACTTCACACTTAAGAACTCTTCATGATTTTCAGCAATTTTTAGGAGATATAAATTGGCTTCGGCCTTATTTAAAGCTGTCCACTGGAGAGTTAAAACCCCTCTTTGATCTCTTAAAAGGAGATACCAACCCTACATCCTTGCGCAATTTAAATCCCGACGCCGAGAGGGCCATCCAAATCGTAGAAAAGGCAATTTCCCAGCAACAAGTGAACTATTGTGACTACTCTAAACCATGGGGAGTTTACATTTTAGCTACTTCTCACTCCCCAACTGCTGTATTGTGGCAGGATGGCCCACTTTTATGGCTTTATCTACCATCAACACCCGGCAAAGTGCTGACCCCCTACTACGAATTGGTTGCTAATCTGATACATATGTGCCGAGTGGATTCCCGTAAATATTTAGGTCAGGAACCTCATTTTATCTGTGTCCCATATAATTCACAACAACAAGATTGGCTATTCGCCCATTGCGATTCTTGGGCCATTGCTTGGGCCAATTATACGGGAAAAATTTTGCATCACTACCCATCTAACAAACTCCTCCAATTTGCTGCGTGTCATACGTTCCTATTTCCTTCCATAGTACGGGCCTTGCCTTTATCTTCTGCCGCTTTAGTATTTACAGACGGATCCTCTAATGGAACGGCTGCTTTGACCATTAATGGGAAAACTCAATCTTGGGTTACGGGTTTTACCTCCGCCCAAGAGGTAGAGTTAGAGGCTGTTTTACAAGCACTCGTCCTGTTACAAGATGAGCCCTTTAACTTATACTCAGACAGCCAATATGTAATTCGTGCTCTTCAAGTCATAGAAACTGTTCCCTTTATTGGAACTACTAACTCCAATATCCAGACCCAATTTCGCCAAGTACAAACTTTGCTTTGTTCTCGCAACCACCCCTGTTTTTTTGGCTTCATTCGAGCTCACACTAATCTTCCTGGCCCTTTAAGTGAGGGTAACGCAGTTACTGATTCTTCCACCAGAGTTTATTTAACTCAAGTTGAACTTGCTAAGCAGTCACATGCCATCCATCATCAAAACAGCCGAGCCTTGCGCCGACAGTTTAAATTATCTAGAGAAGCGGCACGTCAAATAGTTAAAACTTGCTCCAACTGTGTGCCCTTCTCACCAGCTCCTCATTTAGGTATAAATCCACGAGGACTGCTTTCTAATCACATTTGGCAGATGGATGTCACACATGTTCCATCATTTGGCCGATTAAAATATGTTCATGTTACTGTAGATACTTATTCTAATTTTATCCTAGCCACCCCCCTTGCTGGGGAAGCTACTAAACATTGTATTTCTCACTGCATTCGATGTTTTGCTGTGATGGGGATTCCCTCGCAAATAAAAACAGATAATGGCCCTGGCTATGTAGGCCAAGCATTTCAATCCTTCTGCCATTCTTATAATATCACTCATATTACAGGCATTCCTTACAATCCTCAAGGTCAAGGCATCGTGGAGAGAGCTAATGGATTATTAAAACATCAAATTGCTAAAATACAGAAAGGAGAGTCGTATCCCGCTACCCCTGTGAATATACTTAATCATGCTTTATTTGTTTTAAATTTTTTGAATCTGGATTCAAATAATTTATCTGCTGCTCAGCGATTCTGGGAAAAAAGAGAGCAGCGTGCTTTTGCCTTAGTAAAATGGAAGGATCCCCTAACTGGTGCTTGGCACGGACCAGATCCTGTTCTAACCTGGGGTAGAGGGCATGTATGTGTTTTCTCACAGGAAGAAAATGATGCCCGTTGGCTGCCCGAACGCTATGTTCGGATTGTGGAGAGTGACAGTGGTCATCCAAGCAGCGACCCACTGGACCTTCACCCCCAACCCTCCAGTAATGCATCCAGTAATGCGGAAAAGACCTGAAATCATGTTTTTGTGTTAAGTGTAAAAGTCTCTGTTTCTTTGTCTTGTTCATGTTACATATTTTTTCTTGTCCAGTTTTGTCTTTGAAATTGGTACCAGTTTTAAATATGGATCCTTATGTTTTTTCTAAAGTTTTGTTTTGAACCTGGTTCTCACCTGCAAGAGTAAAATTATGTTACATATTTTTTCTTGTCCAGTTTTGTCTTTGAAATTGGTACCAGTTTTAAATATGGATCCTTATGTTTTTTCTAAAGTTTTGTTTTGAACCTGGTTCTCACCTGCAAGAGTAAAATCATGTTACATATTTTTTCTTGTCCAGTTTTGTCTTTGAAATTGGTACCAGTTTTAAATATGGATCCTTATGTTTTTTCTAAAGTTTTGTTTTGAACCTGGTTCTCACCTGCAAGAGTAAAATTGGCAAAGCTCTCTTGACACAAACTTCCGGAAAATGAATGGCCAATATTAATTTTGTGCACTTTAAAATCTTTGAGTATGAATGTGTGTGAATGAATGAGTGAACATGTTCAAGGTTTAATCAAGAAAATCATTTAGGTTTGAATTATTGCATTGTTTTAAAGAGGGGGGAGAATGGAATGTTAGATCAAAAAAAATGAACTTGATGCTTGTATGACAGCTCTTAAGTCCCATTTAGAAGGTCGAATCAGTAGATTGGAGAGAGAACTCCGAGAGCATCAAGGGAGGCATTTAGAGCCGAAAAAAGAGCCTCAAGAACCTACTAGTAAGGTCCCAGAACAGCAGAGACAGATCACGTTGAAAACTACTGCAGCTTCTGAAGAATGAGGAATTGCCAGCACTTCAGATCCACCAACAGCCAATATCAAGCCAACTGCTGTTGTTTCTACTCCAAGTAAAGTGACAACTGAAGCTATGGTTGGGAACAAATCAACACCTATGGCCAGTAGCCGTCCAATGGTCACATCTGCAACAGTCACCAATCGAACAACTCCGCAGATCTAAGCCCCAGATGGATGAATCCCCCCCCCCCCCGAGAGGAATCGCAGTCAAGGATGGGATAAGAGGGGACGCTCTCTGACCAACCTAAGACAGGGCCTTCAGCTTGATCTGAAGAAGTTCCCCATGACGGGTAAGGCAGAGTCAGCGATCCACCCAACCTAAGACAAACAAGTCCTCATCTTTTAAAAGAAAGACGGGGGAGATGTTGGGGACCGAATGTGGGGTCAATGACCTTGGACCTGACCTTGGACCTACACAAGGAAGTAACTCTTATCATGATGACTTTAAGCAATGCCAATCAGCTCTTATCAGGATGACTTTAAGCTATGTCAATCAGTTCTTATCATGATGACTTTAAGCAATGTTAATCCTTTCTCAATTATCCTATATGTGATTTGTTTACTATTTTGTATGAATGTAGCCTCTGGCAACTCCCTAGTTTTAAGAAGAGTATTTAAGGTCGGAACTTAAAATAAATGGGAGAGTCTTAGGCGGCAGTCTGGAGCTCACAGTCTTCTTGGACTGCTGACTTGGGCTGTAGTCCTCCCGAACTCCATCTGTTTGTCTCTCTTCTATTTTTTCCTAGTCCTTGCCCCTATTTCAGGAATCCCAATCCGCGAACCCTGGTTTGCTGCCGGCTGGCCCCGGCAGGATATGATGATGATGATGATGACTTTATAATTACTATGTCAGGGTTGAGAGTTTGGCATAGTGGTAGAGTGCTTGCCTAGAATCCATGAAGTCTGGGTTTGATTGCTCAGTATCACATAGATAGAAAATCTAGATGTGGCACTCTGGCTCAAGTGGCAGAGGGCTAGACTTGAGAAAACCCGAGGACAGTGCTCAGGCCCTGAATTCAAGCCCAAAGACTGGCAGAAAGATAAAAGAAAATAAAAATGCTTTTTACGAGCTAATTCACTCACAGCATTTGCTTCTGAAATCTTCGCTTCTGCATCTTGTGAAATACCCCTTTCCCTCAACGTAGACAAGAAAAACAGATCCATCCCATGGTCCACTGTGAGGCCACTGGTTGGGCTAAGAGCTAGTCGTGCAGCAACACATAAGTTTTATTTTAATACTTTCCAAACTTTGTACTCAAATATGCTACCTACTTACCAACTTAGGTCAATTATCCTTATGCTATACCTTTTCTCCATGACTACAATATTCGTACACTCCTACCTTAATCCTTTTGTACCTCCCCTGACCTCTCTCAATCTTTTTTCTATCTCTAGACCTCTGCTCGTCTTTCAACCCTTATACTGCACGGATATACACTTGGTGGCTGTTGAGCAATATTGTATATGTAGGTGGTTAATTATTCTCTAGGCTCAGAGGGACTTAAAGACAATAGAGATTGGATTGAGAGGCTTATTGTTTTGGGTATAAATCGCTTATCAGTGGTTGTGTTAGACTGGTCTGTAAGTGCACAAAAAGAAAGAGTGATAATACCAATCAAAACTTGTGAACGTCTAGTGTCTGCCAGCTACAGAGGTCTAGGTTGGTTATATCTGAAAAACTATAATCGTATTTAGTAGTAATCTTGCTCCCATTTTCAAATGGGCAGAACAAGAAACTCAAGAAAAATGTCAAATCAAGAAACAACATCCCCCACCCAATGTAAATGGACAATGGAACAGTCACTGGCAAACCTAGAGGACAGTCTTCCAAGTGCTACACAAATGCAATTGATAAACATCCTTAATGGAAAATGTGAAAATATAAAGAAAGAGATAATGGAGGAAGCCATAGCTGAACAAGAGGAAAGCAAAAACAAGGTGATAAGTGAAAAAGAAGAAGCCATAAAGGAGGCCATAATAAAGGTTTTTCAAAGAAATAAGGATGAATTCATAGAATCCACAAATAAAAACGCGACCAAACTCCAACAAATGTCCAAAGAAAATAAAGCTACTGAGCTAACCACTCAAAAGGAAATCAAGGAGATAAAGAAATACATACATGATCTAAAACAAGAGATGCAAGGCATCAAAAATGAGCAATTAGAAGCAAGGGAGATGAAAATAAAGTAGATAGTTTTGATAGCAGGTTAGACAATGCAGAAGAGAGAATTTCCGGGGCTGAAGATAATTTAGGTATTATAAAGAACAGAAAATGAGTCAATCCAAATCTAGGAAATATGAGAGAGCGCTTCAGGAGGTCCAAGATACAATTAGGAAGCCTAATTTAAGGCTAGTTGGTATTGAGGAGGGCGTGGAGAAAGAGGTCAATGGTATTGGAAATATACTTTAGGGAATCATCTCAGAGAATTTCCCAAATATCCAGAAGGGCAGGCCCATCCAGATACGTTAATCTTTTAGAACCCCAAACAGACCTGACCAGAAAAGAACATCCCATTGCCACATTGTGATCCGAACTGGATCAATAGAAACGAAAGGAAAGATCCTAAAGGCAGCCAGGGAAAAGGGATCAGTAACCTATAAAGGCAAACCAATCAGAATAACCCCAGATTTCTCAGCAGAGACCATGCAAGCACGAAGTGACTGGAAGCATATATGTCATGCCCTTAAATCAAATAACTACCAACCAAGAATACTGTAGCCAGCTAAGCTCTCATTCAAACTGAGGGAACAATAAAACATTCCATTCCAGGGAAAAGATGCAACAATATGTCGAAACAAAACCAACAATACAGAGAATTCTCAACGATGCTCTATACATACAAAACCAAAATAAATGCATTATACGGAAAGAAATGGCACCTAAACAGCATACCATCTAAGGACCACAAGAACTGTCAAGACACAGGCCCTACTAAAAGCTTTTAAAAATGGTAGGAACTAATAAATATCTCTCAATCCTAACTCTCAATATCAATGGACTTAACTCTCCAATTAAACGGCATAGGCTGTCTAGTTGGATCAAAAAGCAAGAGCCATCGTTCTGCTGTCTTCAAGATACACATCTTAACCAAAAACAATCATCTTTTGAAAGTGAGAGGTTGGAATAAACTCTATCAAGGTAACTGCCCCCATAAACAGGCTGGAGTTGCCATCCTCATATCAGATACAATAGACTTCAAACTAAAATTAGTAAGAAAAGACAAAGAAGGTTACAACATACTACTAAAGGGATCTTTCCTACAGGAAGACATAACCATCCTAAATATTTACACACCCAATCCCGGAGCTCCAAACTTCATCAAGCAAACTTTACTTACACTGAAATCATACATAGATCGAAATACAGTGATTGTTGGTGAGTTTAACACAACACTCTCACCTATGGACAGATCAACAAGGCAAAAACTCAAAAGAGAAACCTTAGAACTGAACAACTATATAGACCGACTAGATGTAACAGACATCTGCAGAATATTCCACCCAGTAACACCACAATATACGTTTTTCTCAGCAGCACATGGAACATTTTCCAAAATAGACCACATCTTAGGCCATAAAGCAAACCTGGACAGATTCAGTAACACTGAAATTATTCCATGCACACTCTCAGACCATAAAGGCATCAAATTGGAGCTGAACACACATCTCCACCAAAGAAAACCCTGTAACTCATGGAGACTGAACAACACATTGTTGAATCAAAAACAATGGGTAATCGAAGAGATCAGAACAGATATCCAACTGTTTATGAAATTTAACAATAAGGAGCACACAAATATCAACTCCTTAGGGACACAACAAAGGCAGTACTCGGAGGAAAATTTATAGCGCTGAGTGCCTACAACAGCAAGTTGGGAAAATGGCAAACCAACTAGTTAATGTCTCACCTTAACCTCCTGGAAAAAGAGCAACAAACCAACCCTAAACCCATTAGGAGAAAGCAAATTATTAAAATCAAAGCAGAATTAAATGATTTGGAGTAAAAAAAAAACTATAGAAAGAATCAACAAAACAAGGAGTTGGTTCTTTGAAAGAATTAACAAAATTGACAAGGCCTCAGCAAATCTTACCAAAAAAAGAAGAGAGCATATCGAAATAAACAAAATCGCAGACGAAAATGGTAATATCACGACAGAAATTACCAAGATCCAGAATATCATGAGGGAATACTTCTCAAACCTTTACGCCAACAAATTTGCGATCTAGAAGAAATGGATGAATTCCTAGACAATATTAACATACCCACACTGAACCAAGAAGAGCTAACCCAACTCAACAGGCCTATTTCAAGCTCTGAAATAGAAACAGAAATTAGACAACTTCCACTTAAAAAGAGCCCAGGGCCAGATGGATTCACAGCTGAATTCTATAAGGTCTTCAAAGCAGAGGTCACACCAATACTCCTCAGGCTCTTCAACGAAATTGAAAATGAAGGTTCTTTACCAAACTCATTCTGTGAAGCCAGTATATCCCTCATCCCCAAACCAGACAGAGATTCATCAAAGAAAGAGATCTATAGACCCATTTCTTTGATGAACAACGATGCAAAACTTCTCAACAAAATACTGGCCAACCGTCTACAACAACTCATCAAAAAAATTATACACTATGATCAAACTTGATTCATCACAGGGAGGCAAAGCTGGTTCAACATACACAAATCAATTAATATAATTCAACACATCAACAGGAGCAAGGACAAAAATCACATGATTGTCTCAATAGATGCGGAAAAGGCATTTGACAAGATCCAAAACCCCTTTATAGTAAAAGATGTGGAGAAACTAGGAATCCATGGAACATTTCTCAATGTAATAAAGGCTGTGTATGAGAAACCCACTGCTAGTATTATACTTACTGGTGAAAATCTAAAGCCATTCCCTCTAAAATCAGGAAAGAGACAAGGATGTCCACTCTCTCCACTCCTTTTAAACATAGTACTAGAATTCCTAGGCAGTGCAATAAGGCAAGAATCAAGCATAAACGGGATCCAAGTAGGGAAAGAGGAAATAAAACTATCCCTCTTTGCAGATGACATGATTCTGTATTTAAAGAATCCTATAGACTCTACTCCCAAGCTCCTTGAGCTGATTCAAAGCTTTGGAAGGGTAGCAGGCCATAAAATCAACCCTCACAAATGAACTGCCTTACTTTACGCCAACACTGAGAGGAACGAGGCAATAATCAGGAAAGAAAATCCTTTCACAATAGCCTTAAAAAAATAAAGTAAATAGCAATTAGCTTAACTAAGAATGTAAAGGACCCTTTAGATGAAAACTTTCAAACCCTAAAAAGGAAATTAAAGCAGAAATAAGGAAATGGAAAAACCTCCCATGCTCCTGGATTCGAAGAATCAACATTGTGAATATGACCATCTTGCCAAGAGCTATCTACAAATTCAATGTAATACCAATCAACATCCCAATGTCATTCTTTAAAGAAATAGAAGAGGCAATTCAAAATTTCATATGGAATAATAAAAGACCCCGTATAGCAAAAACACTTCTTAGCAGAAAAAACAGCGCTGGAGGAATTTCAATTCCAAACTTAAGACTCTATTACAGAGCTATAATTCTCAAAACAGCTTGGTACTGGCACAAGAACAGGTCTGAAGTCCAATGGAGTAGAACTGCGGACCCAGATATTAAACCACAGACCTATGGCCACCTAATCTTTGACAAGGGAGCCAAAAAAATAGAATGGAAGAAAGATAGCCTCTTCAACAAGTGGTGCTGGCAGAACTGGTTAAACACCTGCAGAAAACTAAAGTTGGATCCTTCTTTGTCACCTTGCACTAGAATTAACTCCAAATGGATCAAAGACCTGGAGGTAAAAGCTGACACACTGAAAAGTTTACAGGAAGGAATAGGAGATACACTAGGCCTCCTTAGCACAGGTCGAAACTTTCTTAATAAGGACCAAGAATCACAACAAATCAGAGAAAGGCTGGATAAGTGGGACTGCATTAAACTGCAGAGCTTTTGTATGGCAACGGATATAGCTAGTAAACTAATCAGGAAGCCTACAGAGTGGGAGAAGATCTTCACCAACCAAACAACGGACAAAGGCCTCATATCTAAAATATATCAACAACTCAAAAAATTGAATCACTCAAAAACTAACCTCCAAAGTAACACCCATCCCATTAAAAATAGGCCAAAGACTTAAAGAGAGTCTTCTCTGAAGAAGAAACAAAAATGGCCTATAGACACATGAAGAAATGCTCCACATCTCTGATCATAAAAGAAATGCAAATCAAAACAACTCTAAGATTCCACCTCACTCCAGTTAGAATGGCCAGGATCAGGAAAACGAATGACAACAGATGCAGGAGGGGATGTGGCCAGGAGGGATCACTACTACACTGTTGGTGGGAGTGCAAACTCGTTCAACCACTATGGAAAGCAGTGTGGCAGTGCCTCAAAGGCTAAACATAGAACTCCTTATGACCCAGCAATTCCACTACTTGGCATTTACCCAACAATCCAGAAACAAGGGCATACTAAACCCACTAGCACAACAATGTTCATTGCAGCACTATTCACCATAGCAAAGATATGGAACCAACCCAGATGTCCCTCAGTGGATGAGTGGATCAACAAGTTGTGGTATTTGTACACAATGGAATTCTATGCTGCTGTCAGAAAGAATGACATCGCCCCATTTGTTAGGAAATGGAAAGACTTAGAACAAATCATATTAAGTGAAGTAAGCCAGACTCAAAGGAACTTAGGCTCAGTGGTTTCCTTCATTCGTCATAATCAGTAGAAACCTTGGGCTCTACTAGCAGAGATTGTCAATAGAACAAAAGGCCATATATAAGGCCATATAATGTGAAGTTAATTGTAAGGACCTCCAGGATATTGACACAAAAGCCATATAATGAATGATTGTTGTCCTTAATGTACTATGTTGTCTCTCATCTCGTTTGCTGTCCCTTGGTTATCCCATATTGGTATAGTATTTCACTTTATCTTATATATTGAATTTATTTGTATTTGGATATTTGAAATTTGATAGGGAAGGGGGGAAAACCAAGACGGGTGGGGGGTGTGGGGTTGGTGCTAAATGGGTACCAAGACATGTGAAAGGGTATCAATGTATGTGAATTAATGCACCTTCTATCTGGCAAATATCATCTAACCCTGTTACTAATTATAATAAAAAAATGGAAAAAAAAGAAAGTTGTAGTGTGTGGGGAGGATGATGTGGTCAAATACATTTCTTCTTAGAAATTTACCTCATCTGGTTGCCCTGGATTTTCCTGGCCTTCTTCTTAGAGAAAGTTGTGTTATACTGGATTTGTGGCTTGGCAATGATCTAGCATGTACATCTTCGAGTAAGGCATCCACATCTTCCATGCCTGAGACTCGAGTTTCCTGACCTTTGGCAACAGCACAGCAACATCTTTCTTCCACCTGAGCCACAGGCCAAGTGAGCTGGCTTGAGCTGGTTGTTAGTTACAGTGGCTTGGTTACCAGGGTTCCATATTCTGTTCCATTGTGAGGGAGGCAGGGTCACCTTTCAGGGCCCAATGACCAAAGATCCTTGCTCACAAAGACCTCACCAAAGACATACTGGAGGCTGAATCTCTCCTCCAACCTCACAATATACATGTGGATGTAGTAAACAGCACACCTTATTTGTCCAATCCCAATGTCTTCCACTAGGCCCAACTACCAGTCTGGTCTCAGGCTCAAGGAGCCTTTCTTAGGTAAGATCCAAACTTAATGGTCAATATTGCCCTCATCCTTTACAAAACATTTGCTTCACAGTGCCTTCTCTGTCTGCATTTTGCCCCTTGTCGAATTTTTTTTGTTTTTGCTAGTCTTGGGACTTGACCTCAGAGTGTGAACATTGTTCTTGGGCTTTCTTTAGGCTTTAGCTGTCCCACCGAGCCACAGCACCACTTGCAGCGTTTTCTATGTATGTGGTAATGAGGAATCAAACCTGAGTCTTTTTGCTTCGTAGCCAAGTACTCTACCACTAGGTCAATCACACAGGGCATCTTGCACATATTTTTGACGTCAATCTACTAGGATATTATTAGGTTTCTGTATCCTTATCAATTTTTTCCTGATGATTAGCTTTGCTGTCAAGTGTAAAAATGCAAGAGGGAAAAACACAGAAGTATTAGTGAAATTAAAAAAAAGCATTAGACACAGTTAAGTGTTCATTCTTTGTAGGAGAAAAGATATTTGGATATGATGATGATGATGATGACTTTATAATTACTATGTCAGGGTTGAGAGTTTGGCATAGTGGTAGAGTGCTTGCCTAGCATCCATGAAGATCTGGGTTCTATTGCTCAGTATCACATAGATAGAAAATCTTGATGTGGCATTGTGGCTCAAGTGGCAGAGGGCTAGACTTGAGAAAACCCGAGGACAGTGCTCAGGCCCTGAATTCAAGCCCCAAGACTGGCAGAAAGATAAAAGAAAATAAAAATGCTTTTTACGAGCTAATTCACTCACAGCATTTGCTTCTGAAATCTTCGCTTCTGCATCTTGTGAAATACCCCTTTCCCTCAACGTAGACAAGAAAAACAGATCCATCCCATGGTCCACTGTGAGGCCAGTGGTTGGTCTAAGAGCTAGTCGTGCAGCAACACATAAGTTTTATTCTAATACTTTCCAAACTTTGTACTCAAATATGCTACCTACTTACCAACTTAGGTCAGTTATCCTTATGCTATACCTTTTCTTCATTACTAAAATATTCTTACACTCCTACGTTAATCCTCTTGTACCTCCCCTGACCTCTCTCATTCTTTTTTCTATCTCTGGACCTCTGCTCGTCTTTCAACCCTTATACTGCACGGATCTACACTTGATGGCTGTTGAGCAATATTGTATATGTAGGTGGTTAATTATTCTCTAGGCTCAGAGGGACTTAAAGACAAAAGAGTTTGGATTGAGAGGCTTATTGTTTTGGGAATAAATCGCTTATCAGTGGTTGTGTTAGACTGGTCTGTAAGTGCACAAAAAGAAAGAGTGATAATACCAATCAAAACTTGTGAACATCTAGTGTCTGCCAGCTACAGAGGTCTAAGTTGGGTATATCTGAAAAACTATAATCGTATTTAGTAGTAATCTTGCTCCCATTTTCAAATGGGCAGAACAAGAAACTCAAGAAAAATGTCAAATCAAGAAACAACATCCCCCACCTAATGTAAATAGACAATGGAACAGTCACTGGCAAACCTAGAGGAGAGTCTTCCAAGTGCTACACAAATGCAATTGATAAACATCCTTAATTGAAAATGTGAAAATATTAAGAAAGAGATAGTGGAGGAAGGCATAGCTGAACAAGAGGAAAGCAAAAACAAGGTGATAAGTAAAAAAGAAGAAGCCATAAAGGAGGCCATAATAAAGGTTTTTCAAAGAAAGATGGATGAATTCATAGAATCCACAAATAAAAACGGGACCAAACTCCAGCAAATGTCCAAAGAAAATAAAGCTACTGAGCTAACCACTCAAAAGGAAATCAAGGAGATAAAGAAATCCATACATGATGTAAAACAAGAGACGCAAGGCATAAAAAGTGAGCAATTAGAAGCAAGCGAGATGAAAAATAAAGTAGATAGCTTTGATAGCAGGTTAGACAATGCAGAGTTGAGAATTTCCGGGGCTGAAGATAATTTAGGTATTATAAACAACAGAAAATGAGTCAATCCAAATCTAGGAAATATGAGAGAGCGCTTCATGAGGTCCAAGATACAATTAGGAAGGCTAAATTAAGGCTAGTTGGTATTGAGGAGGGCGTGGAGAAAGAGGTCAATGGTATTGGAAATATACTTCAGGGAATCATCTCAGAGAATTTACCAGATATCCAGAAGGGCAGGCCCATCCACATACGAGAAGCTTTTAGAACCTCAAAAAGACCTGACCAGAAAAGAACATCCCACCGCCACATTGTGATCCGAACTGGATCAATAGAAACGAAAGGAAAGATCCTAAAGGTAGCCACGGAATAGGGATCAGTAACCTATAAAGGCAAACCAATCAGAATAACCCCACATTTCTCAGCAGAGACCATGCAAGCACGAAGTGACTGGAAGCATATATGTCATGCCCTTAAATCAAATAACTACCAATCAAGAATACTGTAGCCAGCTAAGCTCTCATTCAAACTGAGGGAACAATAAAACATTCCATTTCAGGGAAAAGCTGCAACAATATGTCGAAACAAAACCAACACTACAGAGAATTCTCAATGATGCTCTATACATATAAAACCAAAATAAATGCATTATAGGGAAAGAAATGGCAACTAAACAGCATACCATCTAAGGACCACAAGAACTGTCCAGACACAGGCCCTACTAAAAGCTTTTAAAAATGGTAGGAACTAATAAATATCTCTCAATCCTAACTCTCAATATCAATGGACTTAACTCTCCAATTAAACGGCATAGGCTGTCTAGTTGGATCAAAAAGCAAGAGCCATCGTTCTGCTGTCTTCAAGAGACACATCTTAACCAAAAACAATCATCTTTTGAAAGTGAGAGGTTGGAATAAACTCTATCAAGCTAACTGCCCCCATAAACAGGCTGGAGTTGCCATCCTCATATCAGATACAACAGACTTCAAACTAAAATTAGTAAGAAAAGACAAAGAAGGTTACAACATACTACTAAAGGGATCTTTCCTCCAGGAAGACATAACGATCCTAAATATTTACACACCCAATCCCGGAGCTCCAAACTTCATCAAGCAAACTTTACTTACACTGAAACCATACAGAGATCGAAATACAGTGATTGTTGGTGAGTTTAACACACCACTCTCACCTATAGACAGATCAACAAGGCAAAAACTCACAAGAGAAACCTTAGAACTGAACAACTATATAGACCGACTAGATGTAACAGACATCTGCAGAATATTCCACCCAGTAACACCACAATATACGTTTTTATCAGCAGCACATGGAACATTTTCCAAAATAGACCACATCTTAGGCGATAAAGCAAACCTGGACAGATTCAGAAACACTGAAATTATTCCATGCACACTCTCAAACCATAAAGGCATCAAATTGGAGCTGAACACACATCTCCACCAAAGAAAACCCTGTAACTCATGGAGACTGAACACCACATTGTTGAATCAAAACAATGGGTAATCGGAGAGATCAGAACAGATATCCAACTGTTTATGAAATTTAACAATAAGGAGCACACAAATATCAACTCCTTAGGGACACAACAAAGGCAGTATTCAGAGGAAAATTTATAGCGCTGAGTGCCTACAACAGCAAGTTGGAAAAATGGCAAACCAACTAGTTAATATCTCACCTTAACCTCCCGGAAAAAGGTCAACAAACCAACCCTAAACTCATGAGGAGAAAGCAAATTATTAAAATCAAAGCAGAATTAAATGATTTGGAATAAAAAAACTATAGAAAGAATCAACAAAACAAGGAGTTGGTTCTTTGAAAGAACTAACAAAATTGACAAGCCCTTAGCAAATCTTACCAAAGAAAGAAGAGAGCATATCGAAATAAACAAAATCGCAGATGAAAATGGTAATATCACGACAGAAATTACCAAGATCCAGAATATCATGAGGGAATACTTCTCAAACCATTACGACAACAAATTTGAGAATCTAGAAGAAATGGATGAATTCCTAGACAAGATTAACATACCCACATTGAACAAAGAAGAGCTAACCCAACTCAACAGGCCTATTTCAAGCTCTGAAATAGAACTGGAAATTAGACAACTTCCACTTAAAAAGAGCCCAGGCCCAGATGGATTCACAGCTGAATTCTATAAGGTCTTCAAAGCAGAGCTCACACCAATACTCCTCAGGCTCTTCAACGAAATTGAAAATGAAGGTTCTTTACCAAACTCATTCTGTGAAGCCAGTATATCCCTCATCCCCAAACCAGACAGAGATTCATCAAAGAAAGAGATCTATAGACCCATTTCTTTGATGAACATCGAAGCAAAACTTCTCAACAAAATACTGGCCAACCGTCTACAACAACTCATCAAAAAAATTATACACTATTATCAAACTGGATTCATCACAGGGAGGCAAAGCTGGTTCAACATACACAAATCAATTAATATAATTCAACACATCAACAGGAGCAGGGATAAAATCACATGATTGTCTCAATAGATGCGGAAAAGGCATTTGACAAGATCCAAAACCCCTTTATGTTAAAAGATGTGGAGAAACTAGGAATCCATGGAACATTTCTCAATGTAATAAAGGCTGTGTATGAGAAACCCACTGCCATTATTTTACTTAATGGTGAAAACCTAAGCCATTCCCTCTAAAATCAGGAACGAGACAAGGATGCCCACTCTTTCCACTCCTTTTTAACATAGTACTAGAATTCCTAGGCAGTGCAATAAGGCAAGAAGCAAGCATAAAGGGGATCCAAGTAGGGAAAGAGGAAATAAAACTCTCCCTCTTTGCAGATGACATGATTCTGTATTTAAAGAATCCTATAGACTCTACTCCCAAGCTCCTTGAGCTGATTCAAAGCTTTGGAAGGGTAGCAGGCCATAAAATCAACCCTCACAAATCAACTGCCTTACTTTACGCCAACACTGAGAGGAACGAGGCAATAATCAGGAAAGAAATTCCTTTCACAATAGCTTCAAAGAAAATAAAGTACCTAGGAATTAGCTTAACTAAGAATGTAAAGGACCGTTTAGATGAAAACTTTAAAACCATAAAAAAGGAAATTAAAGCAGAACTAAGGAAATGGAAAGACCTCCCATGCTCCTGGATTGGAAGAATCAACATTGTGAAAATGACAATCTTGCCAAGGGCTATCTACAAATTGAATGTAATACCAATCAACATCCCAATGTCATTCTTTAAAGAAATAGAAGAGGCAATTCAAAATTTCATATGGAATAATAAAAGACCCCGTATAGCAAAAACACTTCTTAGCAGAAAGAACAGCGCTGGAGGAATTTCAATTCCAAACTTTAGACTCTATTACAGAGCTATAATTCTCAAAACAGCTTGGTACTGGCACAAGAAGAGGCCTGAAGTCCAATGGAGTAGAACTGCGGACCCAGATATTAAACCACAGACCTATGGCCACCTAATCTTTGACCAGGGAGCCAAATATATAGAATGGAAGAAAGATAGCCTGTTCAACAAGTTGTGCTGGCAGAACTGGTTAAACACCTGCAGAAAACTAAAGTTGGATCCTTCTTTGTCACCTTGCACTAGAATTAACTCCAAATGGATCAAAGACCTGGAGGTAAAAGCTGACACACTGAAAAGTTTACAGGAAGGAATAGGAGATACACTAGGCCTCCTTGGCACAGGTCAAAACTTTCTTAATAAGGACCAAGAATCACAAGAAATCAGAGAAAGGCTGGATAAGTGGGACTGCATTAAACTGCAGAGCTTTTGTATGGCAATGGATATAGCTAGTAAACTAATCAGGAAGCCTACAGAGTGGGAGAAGATCTTCACCAACCAAACAACGCACAAAGGCCTCATATCTAAAATATATCAACAACTCAAAAAAGTGAATCACTCCAAAACTAACCTCCAAAGTAACACCCAACCCATTAAAAATGGGCCAAAGCCTTAAAGAGAGTCTTCTCTGAAGAAGAAACAAAAATGGCCTATAGACACATGAAGAAATGCTCCACATCTCTGGTCATAAAAGAAATGCAAATCAAAACAATTCTAAGATTCCACCTCATTCCAGTTAGAATGGCCAGGATCAGGAAAACGAATGACAACAGATGCTGGAGGGGATGTGGCCAGGAGGGATCACTACTACACTGTTGGTGGGAGTGCAAACTCGTTCAACCACTATGGAAAGCAGTGTGCCAGTGCCTCAAAAGGCTAAACATAGAACTCCCCTATGACCCAGGAATTCCACTACTTGGCGTTTACCCAACAATCCAGAAACAAGGGCATACTAAACCCACTAGCACAACAATGTTCATTGCAGCACTATTCACCATAGTAAAGATATGGAACCAACCCAGATGTCCCTCAGTTGATGAGTGGATCAACAAGTTGTGGTATTTGTACACAATGGAATTCTATGCTGCTGTCAGAAAGAATGACATCGCCCCATTTGTTAGGAAATGGAAAGACTTAGAACAAATCGTATTAAGTGAAGTAAGCCAGACTCAAAGGAACTTGGGCTCAGTGGTTTCCCTCATTCATCATAATCAGTAGAAACCTTGGGCTCTACTAGCAGTGATTGGCAATAGAGCAAAAGGCCATATATAAGGCCATATTATGTGAAGCTAATTGAAAGGACCTCCAGGATATTGAAACAAAAGCCATATAATGAATGATTGTTGTCCTTAATGTACTATGTTGTCTCTCATCTCCTTTGCTGTCCCTTGGTTATCACATATTGGTATAGTATCTCACTTTGTTATCTGATATATTGAATTTATTTGTATTTGGATATTTGAAATTTGATAGGGAAGGGGGGAAAACCAAGACGGGTGGGGGTTGTGGGGTTGGAGGGAAATGGGTACCAAGACATGTGAAAGGGTATCAATGTATGTGAATCAATGCACCTTCTATCTGGCAAATATCATGTAACCCTTTTACTAATTACAAGAAAAATTGAAAAAAAAAGAAAGTTGTAGTGTGGGGGGAGGATGATGGGGTCAAATACATTTCCTCTTAGAAATATACCTCATCTGGTTGTCCTGGATTTTCGTGGCCTTATTCTTAGAGAAAGGCCTGTTATACTGGATTTGTGCCTTGGTAATGATCTAGCATGTACATCTTCGAGTAAGACATCCACAACTTCCATGCCTGAGACTCGAGTTTCCTGACCTTTGGCAACAGCACAGCAACACCTTTCTTCCTCCTGAGCCACAGGCCAAGTGAGCTGGCTTGAGCTGGTTGTTAGTTACAGTGGCTTGGTTACCATGGTTCCATATTCTGTTCCATTGTGAGGGAGGCAGGGTCACCTTTCAGGGCCCAATGACCAAAGATTCTTGCTCACAAAAGACCTCTCCAAAGACATACTGGAGGCTGAACATCTCCTCCAATCTCAAAATATACATGTGGATGTAGTAAACAGCACACCTTATTTGTCCAATCCCAATGTCTTCCACTAGGCCCAACTACCAGTCTGGTCTCAGGCTCAAGGAGCCTTTCTTAGGTAAGAACCAAACTTAAGGGTCAATATTGCCCTCATCCTTTAAAAAACATTTGCTTCACAGTGCCTTCTCTGTCTGCATTTTGCCCCTTGTCGAATTTTTTTTGTTTTTGCTAGTCTTAGGACTTGACCTCAGAGTGTGAACATTGTTCTTGGGCTTTCTTTAGGCTTTAGCTGTCCCACCGAGCCACAGCACCACTTGTAGCGTTTTCTATGTATGTGGTAATGAGGAATAAAACCTGAGTCTTTTTGCTTCGTAGCCAAGTACTCTACCACTAGGTGAAACACACAGGGCATCTTGCACATATTTTTGACGTCAATCTACTAGGATATTATTAGGTTTCTTTATCCTAATCAATTTTTTCCTGATGATTAGCTTTGCTGTCAAGTGTAAAAAATGCAAGAGGGAAAACCACAGAAGAATTAGTGAAATTAAAAAAAAAGCATTACACACAGTTAAGTGTTCATTCTTTGTAGGAGAAAGGATATTTTGATATGAGGATGATGACTTTATAATTACTATGTCAGGGCTGAGATTTTGGCATAGTGGTAGAGTGCTTGCCTAGCATCCATGAAGATCTGGGTTTGATTGCTCAGTATCACATAGATAGAAAATCTAGATATGGCACTGTGGCTCAAGGGGCAGCGGGCTAGACTTGAGAAAACCCGAGGACAGTGCTCAGGCCCTGAATTCAAGCCCCAAGATTGGCAGAAAGATAAAAGAAAATAAAAATGCTTTTACGAGCTAATTCACTCACAGCATTTGCTTCTGAAATCTTCACTTCTGCATCTTGTGAAATACCCCTTTCCCTCAACGTAGAGAAGAAAAATAGATCCATCCCATGGTCCACTGTGAGGCCACTGGTTGGGCTAAGAGCTAGTCGTTCAGCAACACATATGTTTTATTCTAATACTTTCCAAACTTTGTACTCAAATATGCTACCTACTTACCAACTTAGGTCAGTTATCCTTATGCTATACCTTTTCTTCATTACTACAATATTCTTACACTCCTACGTTAATCCTTTCGTACCTCCCCTGACCTCTCTCATTCTTTTTTTCTATCTCTGGACCTCTGCTCATCTTTCAACCCTTATAATGCACGGATCTACACTTGATGGCTGTTGAGCAATATTGTATATGTAGGTGGTTAATTATTCTCTAGGCTCAGAGGGACTTAACGACAATAGAGATTGGATTGAGAGGCTTCTTGTTTTGGGTATAAATCGCTTATCAGTGGTTGTATTAGACTGGTCTGTAAGTGCAGAAAAAGAAAGAGTGATAATACCAATCAAAACTTGTGAACATCTAGTGTCTGCCAGCTACAGAGGTCTAGGTTGGTTATATCTGAAAAACTATAATCGTATTTAGTAGTAATCTTGCTCCCATTTTCAAATGGGCAGAACAAGAAACTCAAGAAAAATGTCAAATCAAGAAACAACATCCCCCACGCAATGCAAACAGACAATGGAACAGTCACTGGCAAACCTAGACCAGAGTCTTCCAAGTGCTACACAAATGCAATTGATAAACATCATTAATGGAAAACGTGAAAATATAAAGAAAGAGATAATGGAGGAAGCCATAGCTGAACAAGAGGAAAGCAAAAACAAGGTGATAAGTGAAAAAGAAGAAGCCATAAAGGAGGCCATAATAAAGGTTTTTCAAAGAAAGATGGATGAATTCATAGAATCCACAAATAAAAACGGGACCAAACTCCAGCAATGTCCAAAGAAAATAAAGCTACTGAGCTAACCACTCAAAAGGAAATCAAGGAGATAAAGAAATCCATACATGATCAAAATCAGGAGATGCAAGGCATCAAAAATGAACAATTAGAAGCAAGGGAGATGAAAAATAAAGTAGATAGCTTTGATAGCAGGTTAGACAATGCAGAGGAGAGAATTTCCGGAGCTGAAGATAATTTAGTTATTATAGAGAAAGAACAGAAAATGAGTCAATCTAAATCTAGGAAATATGAGAGAGCGCTTAAGGATGTCCAAGATGCAATTAGGAAGCCTAATTTAAGGCTAGTTGGTATTGAGGAGGGCGTGGAGAAAGAGGTCAATGGTATTGGAAATATACTTCAGGGAATCATCTCAGAGAATTTCCCAAATATCCAGAAGGGCAGGCCCATCCAGATACGAGAAGCTTTTAGAACCCCAAACAGACCTGACCAGAAAAGAACATGCCACCGCCACATTGTGATCCGTACTGGATCAAGAGAAACGAAAGGAAAGATCCTAAAGGCAGCCAGGGAAAAGGGATCAGTAACCTACAAAGGCAAACCAATCAGAATAACCCCAGATTTCTCAGCAGAGACCATGCAAGCACGAAGTGACTGGAAGCATATATGTCATGCCCTTAAATCAAATAACTACCAACCAAGAATACTGTAGCCAGCTAAGCTCTCATTCATAACTGAGGGAACAATAAAAACATTCCATTCCAGGGAAAAGCTGCAACAATATGTCGAAACAAAACCAACACTACAGAGAATTCTCAAAGATGCTCTATACATAGAAAACCAAAATAAATGCAATATAGGGAAAGAAATGGCACCTAAACAGCATACCATCTAAGGACCACAAGAACTGTCAAGACACAGGCACTACTAAAAGCTTTTAAAAATGGTAGGAAGTAATAAATATCTGTCAATCCTAACTCTCAATATCAATGGACTTAACTCTCCAATTAAACGGCATAGGCTGTCTAGTTGGATCAAAAAGCAAGAGCCATCGTTCTGCTGTCTTCAAGAGACACATCTTACCCAAAAACAATCATCTTTTGAAAGTGAGAGGTTGGAATAAACTCTATCAAGCTAACTGCCCCCATAAACAGGCTGGAGTTGCCATCCTCATATCAGATAAAATAGACTTCAAACTAAAATTAGTAAGAAAAGACAAAGAAGGTTACTATATACCATTAACGGGATCTTTCCTCCAGGAAGACATAACGATCCTAAATATTTACACACCCTGTTGAAGATTCTCAAAAGATTGAAGATTCTGCCAGTGTGAGTTAGATTCCGGCATTGATATTAAATAATGCAATGAGTAGGGATTTATATTTGAAATATCACTGTTGACAAAAGCTAACACACATTTGCTTAGTAATTGCTTTTGATTTTCCAAGAAGTTCAGTACAAGCTAACATGTGTGGCATATATCGACTGGGAGAAATGATTCAGAATATGTGACTCATTTGAACAGGAGTCAGTGAAAGATACAGAAGCAGGATACCCATATTGTGATAATTTGTATCTTTTTCATATTTTGTGTTTGTTATTAATTCCATTTGTAGTGTACATTTCTAGGTAAAAACTTTTAAAATATTTCCAAACAATTTATTTCAACAGCAAAAAAAACATTTATATGCCTGATAAAATTCACAGAATCCAAATTTTTCCATATTATTTTTTGTTTTTTGTTTTTTTTTTGGTGGGTCATAGATCTTGAACTCAGCCTGGGCACTATCCCTGAGCTCTTCAGCTCCAGGCTACCACCTTACCCTGGAGACAAGCCCCACTTCCAATTTTTCAAAAGTAAATTGGAGATAAGAGTCTCAGGTCTTTTTGTGCCAGGATGGATTTAAACCTTGATCCTCAGATCTCAGCCTCCTGAGTAGCTAGGATTATAGAAGTGAGCCACCACCCCATCATGCTCAGCTTTCTGGTTTTTTTTTTAAACAAGCCCTTTGGCTGGAACTCTGTCTGAGCACTGTCCTTCTGCTTTCCTCAAGCCTAGTGATCTTCTACTTGAGCCACAGCACTACTTCTGGTTTTTTCTGTGTATGTGGTACTGCGGAATTGAAACTTCGTCTTCATACAAGCACTCTACAACTATGCCAAACTCCCAGCCCCTCCACATTAGTTTTTATGATAGATCTTTCCATGCATCCAGGTTGGCTAGAAATCCTTCTTGAGTTTCCCAAGATCAAGGAGTATAGGTGTGTCCCATCCTGTGTGGCTACATAACCATTGTTTAGGGTACAGTTCTCTCTTCATTCTACCCATCTAGAGCAGTTTTCATCTTCCATGTATAATCATTAAACATTCAGCTCCGGTTCCTCTCTACTCCATTCTCTGGAACCATCCTGCTTTTTGGCTCTAAGGGTTTGTTGATCCTTGGAAGCTCTGGAAGGGAAAACATACGCTAGCTCTTCCTTTATGACTGCTGTATTTTTAGTTTACTGTAATCAAGATTCATCTGTAAAATATAGTAAAATGTTCTTCCTTTTCAATGCATTGTTTTGCATATTTCTATCTTTTGATTATTATTAATAGTTGTGAATGGATTCTCCACATATTTGTTCTAGTCTCTGCTTTCTCTTCCGTTAGGTACAAATCTAGAAATAGAAGTGTTGGACCATATTTCTATGTAATTCTATATTTAGTACTTTTTTAGCACTCTCCACGCAATTTTTGATTGTTTTATATTCCTTGCAGAACTATTCCAAAGTTCTACTTCTTCTCACTACCTTCCCAGTAATAGTTAGACTTTGAAAGTTGTTTTTTTGTATGTGTGTATGTGTGTGTGTTTGTGTGTGTGTATGTGGATCTTTTTGTTTAAAATTATGTTTATATTAACATATTTAAAGTAATGATTTCATTGTAATTTTAATTTTTCTCATGACTGTTAATATTGAACTTCTTTCTACATTTTGAACTACTATTTCTATACATTCTTTTTAGAAAATCCTCTCCAATCTCCAATTTTTTTCCCTTTTTTGTGGGGTAGTGGGGAAAGTCATGGGGCTTGGACCTTGGCCCGTGAGCTCTTTAGTTTAAGGCTATTGTCCTACCCTGAGTATTGCCCCTCAGTTCTTCTGCTCACAGCTCCCTACCCCTCTTCTCATTATATACAGAACAAAGGTCATCCTCAGACTTTTTGAAAAAGTAAAACATACAGTAAATTTGTAGTATACAACAGCAAGAAATAAATTTCTTGCCAGGTGCAGTGATTTCTACCTGTAATCCTAGCTACTCAGATATCAGGCTGATATCTAAAGATTTGGTTCAAAGCCAGCCTGGGCATTAGAAAGTCTATGAGACTCTCATCTACAGTTAACCACTAGAATATGGGAAATGGCACTGTGGCTTCATAGGTAGGGTGATAGCCTTGAGTTGAAGAGCTCAGGACAGTGCCCAGGCCCAGAGTTCAAGCCTTACAAATCCCCCAGCCAAAAAAAAGAAAAAAAAAGTTTCTTCCCCAAGTGATTATTATGCCAGACATAGAACATTAATATTCTGGGTGTACTTCACAGTATTATTACTTGATACCCTAAGATTTTGCAATATTCTCACAGTACCAGCATATGTCATCATATAATGTAGTTCCCTTTCAATGGAATAATTCCATTTATAACCTAAATCTACTCCCCCGACTTATTTTTGTCGATACCACAATTGCTCTACCATGATATGCCACAAGCCATTAAACATTGTATGGTGGGTAATTGGAAAGGAGTCTCATGGAATTTTGTGCTAGGCTGGCTTTGAACCATGGTCCTCAGATCTCAGTCTCCTGAGTAGCTAGGATGACAGGCGTGAGCCACCAACACCTGGCTTGCCTTTTTATTTTTTTGTGGGTCTTGGGACTTGAACTCTGGGCCTAGGCACCATCCTTAAGCTTTTCAGGTCAATATTTCATGTAAGTCTAAACATATAAGTAAAGGAATACAATTCCAACAAAAAAAGAATAAAATTCCAGACATGGTGTGTTTATAACTCAGTGCTAATTAGTTGATGAAAATGTGCAATTCCAGAAGCTGGTGTCATTTGATGATGTAGCTGTGGATTTCAGCTGGGAGGAGTGGCAGCATCTGGACAATGCTCAGAGAACCCTGTACAGAGATGTAATGCTGGAGACCTAAAGCAACCTGGTGCCCTTAGGTGAGCAAAAGTCAAATTCACTTGCAAGGCCAAGTGCCTTGTTATTTTGCAGATACGTGAATGTTTATCAAACTTTCAATACTATTTAAATGAAAGATTCCAGGCCCTGAGAAGTATCATTACTTTCTAAAGAAAACCTAAGGTAATTTTGTACTCATTCTTCAGGATACCTTCAGGATACTTTGACAACAGTTCTAAATTATGTTTCCTCTAATGGGGACGACATTCCAAACTTACACAGTAATTGTAAGTGGATAAACCATCCAGAATAGAATATATATCATTATTGGAAATAGGATCTACAAATCACTAAACAGTGAGTTTATAATGGAAACCTGGCACTAGGTGCAATGTTTCATGCCTGTAATCTTAAAATATTCAGGAGGAAGAAATCTAAGAATTCTAATTTGAAGCCAGCAATGGCATAAAAATTGCCATGAAACTCTATAACTCCAAGTAACCCCTCAAAAATGTTAGTGGAGTGTCAAAAGTTTGACTTAGTGGTTGAGTGCTTGCCTAGCATGCATGAAGACCTATGCATGTATGTGGAGCTGGGACTCAAACTGGTATTTTTCTAGCCTTGAGCAAGACAGCTAAGTTTATGCCATACAAAATGAATCCAGAGCTGGGGAAATGTCAACCATGGAGCCAGTGAGAAATGAGAAAAAAGATTTAATAGGTAACTTGTGAGTCGGATGTCTGCGAACTTAAAGAAATGATGACACAGTATAAGCAATAATTCTCTACTGTTTCTAATTTACAGGGCCCTGTGTTCCCAAACCTGTATTAATTGACAAGCTAGAGCACTGTGCAGAACTCTGGATAGGAAATTCCTCTGACAAGAATATCACAGGTGAGTGAATTCATCTTCATATTGATGTTGGAGCCTGAGCCCCATTGGTAAGTTCATGTTGTGATGTACTGAGCAATAATATTCTTAGTTACCCTAAATCCTGTGTGGAACCTATGGAATTCTTTGTGAATGAATCAAGAATCATTTTATTTTCCCAATCCTATGCTTGGTCCTTGGGTTTTCTCAAGGCTAGCTCTCTACTTCTTGAGTCATAGCACCTCTTCTGGCTTTTTCTTTGTATGTAGTACCAAGGAACTGAACCAGGTCTTTGTGAATGCTAGCCCAAACCACCGGCACCAAGAATCATAGGGTGATATGATGAATTCTATGTGGCAGTAGAGTTAAAGTTAGATTTCTCTGTAGAAATCACTGTGAAACAAAATAAAATGAGAAAGCCATGAGCCCGTGGCTCATGCCTGTAATCCTAGCTACTTAGGAGGCTGAGATCTGAGGATCAAGATTCAAAGACTGACCTATCACAAAAACACCTTAGACTCTTCTCTCCAATGAATCATTAGAAAATGGGAAGTGGGGTTGAGTCTAAAGACATAAGGCAGTAGCCTTGAGTTGAAGAGCTCAGGAAGAACAGCCAGGTCTAGAATTCAAGTCCCATGACTGCAAAACAAGAAAGAAAGAAAGAAAGAAAGAAAGAAAGAAAGAAAGAAAGAAAGAAAGAAAGAAAGAAAGAAGAAAGAGGAAAGAAAGAGGGAAGGAAGGAAGGAAAGAAAGAAAGAAAGAAAGAAAGAAAGAATGAACGATATTTCATTTCTTTAAAACTAAGACTCTAAATGATTGAGCAAACAAGGAATAAGTCAGGGCATTATTCTCTGATAAGGATAATATCTTTTTGCTGGTAGGACGAGACTGGTATTCAGAACCAGACCTTTCCACCAGAAATTGAGCCTAGTGGTAGAGTGCTTGCCTAGCATGCACAAAGACACAGGTTTGATTCCTTATTACCACATACATAGAAAAAGCCAGAAGTAATGACTTCATTGGTAGGGTTCTAGTCTTGAGAAAACCCAAGGACAGTGGTTAGGTCCTAAGTTCAAACCCAGGAATGGAAGGGAAAAAAAACAACAAAGTTTCAATCAACATAAGAAAATTAACTAGACAATGAGCTGGGGATTTTCTGGTCTTCCATGGTTCTAAGGGACAGGAGTGTTAGAAAAGGAATTTTTATAAGACTTCAAATGGAAAGAAATAAATTTCAAAATTCCCACAAATACCTAAATTGAGACTTTAGTGAGAAGTTGTAACTGAAGGGATATAGGTGTAAGTCCTTACTCTCAAGAATCGTTCTTGCTTGGATCAAAGCCACCAGACATATACACCAAACTTGTGGCCGCTGAATCTAGAAAAATTCGTGTTCCTCACTTAATGGTTAATAAGCAAACAGCATTGAAACTGGGTAAGGTAATCCTATCTGCTACTCAGGACCTGAGACTCTTATCTGTAGTTAACTCTTGAAAAGAGGAAGTGGGGCTGTAGCTCAAGGGTAGGGGTTATAGTCTTCTGCTGAAGTGTTCAGGGACAGGGCCGAGGCCTATGAACTACAAAAAAAAAAGAAAAGAAAAGAAAAGAAAGTTTTAAAAAGATGCAAAACAGCACAATATTTAGAGTATTTCTCAAAAATAAAAGAAAGGCAGCTATACCTCAATGTATAAACAAAACAGTATTTGAAAAAAACAGCTGCAGGTATATTATAGGTAGTACTCAGCTTAAAACTGTAGCAATACATAGATGGGTAATTTCAATAAATATTTCCTGTGATATAAAAAGAGAACTATTATATAAGTACCGCGCTCTAACCGATTGCGCCACTGGAGCACTCCTTTGCTGTCCCTTGGTTATCTCATATTGGTATAGTATCTCACTTTGTCATCTGATTTATTGAATTTATTTGTATTTGGATATTTGAAATTTGATAGGGAAGGGGGAAAATCAAGACGGGTGGGGGGTGTGGGGGGGAGGGATACGGGTACCAAGACATGTGAAAGGGTATCAATGTATGTGAATTAATGCACCTTCTATCTGGCCAATATCATGTAACCCTTTTACTAATTACAATTAAAAAATACAAAAAAAGAGAACTAAAACACAGAAAAACATTATTGGTCATTGTAAAATATCATTTTCTTAATGTTAGGGAGAAAAGCATATATTTCTCACAAATCAATTTCCACTTTTATATTTTAAAATATCTAACACTTAGGATGGGAAAGTAAAGTCATTACCTTTACAGTAAGGAATATTTGTATCTCATGTATGTGTCTTTTTTTCTATGACTCATTTTAGATGTCCAGGTAATGGAAAATGTGTTCAAGACCTGTCAGGAAAGTCCACATGAATGTCTTTGTGAAGTAGCAGTTGCAAGTAGTATCGAAGTGGAGGAAAACGTGAGATTTGCAACAACTTTAAATTTGAGCTCTACACATAATCCAGAGCTGATTAGTAATAACGGTAACAACTTAGGGGTGAGGACTGAGGAGTTCATTAAGTGTCAGAACATGCTTCTGTCTCCTAAGCCTGATGAGATGCATGCTGCATATAGATCTCGTATGTCTCCTGTTCTTAAAAAATCCATCGGATATTCAGAGCATTTTATTCATGATTGTGACAGTCCAAAAGATCTGCAGTATCATAATTCTGTTCTCCCTGCCCAACAAATTCTTCAGGGAGGGAGGAAAACTGCTAAATGTACTGTGTGATGAAAAATATTGTACTTAACACCGACCATCACTACACATCCGAAAATGTACACAGGAGAGACTCCTCATACATGTAGTGAATGGGAGAAATCTTTCAGTAATGAAATGCGCCTTACAATACCTCAGAGCAAATATCCTGAGATATGTGATGCGTACATCAAGTGTGAAAATTAATTTCTGAGAAGTCAGACCTGACGCTCCAACCTCGATCTCCAAGAGAAGACAAACCTTATGAATATGAGGAACGTAATAAAATTTCTGCCCAGAATTCAGCTCTCAGCACACATCAGAGATCTCACACAGAAGAGAAATTTTTAATGGGATAAATCTGGGAAGACTTTTAGACTGAAATCATACCTCACTTTGCACCAGAGAAGACACACAGAAGAGAAACCTTATGAATGTAACAAATGTGAAAAGTCTTTCACCCAGAAGATACACCTTCGGGTTCATCAAATAACACACACAAGAGAGAAATCTTATAAGTGTAATGAATGTGGAAAGTCTTTCCAAGGGAAGGGAAAAAACTTCGTGTTCATCAGAGAATACACACAGGACTGAAACCTTATGAATGTAACCAATGTGTAAAGTCTTTCAGACAGAAATCTTCCCTCAAATTGCATCAAAGAACACACACAGGAGAGAAACCTGATGTGTGCAACAAATGTGGAAAGACCTTATAGTGGAAGTCACATCTTGATGGGCATAATAGAACACACACAGGAGAGAAAACTTATGCATGTAGTGAATGCGTAAAGTCTTTCAAATGGAAGGTAAAACTCCATGTTCATCAGAGAATATACACAGGAAAAACACCTTATGTGTGTAACATATGTGGAAAGTCCTTCACACAGAAGCCAAACCTCAACATGCATAAGACAATTCAAACAGGAGAAAAACCTTATGAATGTAACCGATGTGGAATGTCTTTCAAATGGAAGTCTTCCCTCAAATTGCATCAGAGAACACACACAGGAGAGAAACTGTACGAGTGCATCAAATGTGGTAAGACCTTCAGATGGAAGTCACATTACAGGAGGCATAACAGAATTCACACATATTAGAAACCTTAGGAATATAACCAAAGTTGAAAGTCTTTCATGCAGTATTCACCCTTCAGGAAGCGTAAGAGAGTTCACACATATGAGAATCCTTAGCAATGTAATAAATAGGAAAGACTTTTTAGTCTGTGGAAGAAAACTCAGCTTGTGTCACAGAACCAACACAAGATAAAACCCTTAATGAATGTAGCAAATGTTCAGTCTTTTCCCCAGAAGGCACAAGTCAAGATTTATCACTAAACACCCACAGGATAGAATCCTATGAATAAAATGAAAGGGAATTTTTTTTGAAGAACTCATAGTTGAGTTTGCATGATACCACACAGACACAGGATAAAAATCGTATGAATATAAGAATATGAAAAATCCATCATGAACGCATGACTAAGTATAAAATGCACATAGGAGAGAAAAACCTTATGAATATTACAAATGTGGAAAGTGTTTGACCTGGAAGGCATACTTCTGTGTTCATCACAAACCTGATTCCCATAGAAGAAAAGAAAACTAATGAATAGAACAAATGTGCAATGACTTTTAATCAGAAGTCAGTCTTCAGTACATTTCAGAACATACACAATAGATAAATTCTGAGTAATGAAAAACATTTAGCTATATATAGAATCTCTGTATATGGGAGCATTAGGTAAGTCTTCTAAACAAAGTCAACCTTCAGCAAGCATTAAGAGCACTCACAGAAGAAATAATAGCATGTAGGAAAACCTTTGTCAGAAACCTCTAAAAGCTGACTGTGTGGCTTAGTAGTAGAGTGCTAACCTATCAAGGATGAAGGCCTGGGTTAGATTCCTCAATACTACGTGAAAAGAGCAAGCCAGAAGCAGCACTGTGGTTCGAATGGTAGAGTACTAACCTTGAGCAAAAGTAGCTCAGGACCTGAGTTCAAGCCTAAGGATGAGAGAGAGAGAGAGAGAGAGAGAGAGAGAGAGAGAGAGAGAGAGAGAGAGAGAGAGAGAGAGAGAGAGAGAGAGAGAGAGAGAAAGAGAGAGAGAGAGAGACAGACAGAGAGAGACAGAAAGAGAGAGAGAAAGAGAGAAATGAGAGAGAAACGGGAACTTCTAAATTTTACAGAGATAGAGAAGGAGAGAGAGAAGGAGACAGAAACTAATTTCTAAACTTTACAGTCTTTCTATTTCTTTACAAATTCGTCTATGTCATTCTTTCTGACAGAAGCACAGAATTCCATTGTGTAAAAATACCATATTTGATCTACTCATCAACTCACGGGCATCTGGGTTGGTTCCATACCTTTGCCATAGTAAATAGTGCTGTGATAAATGTTATTGTTCTAGTGAATTTAGTATGTCCTATCTGGCCGATTGGCAAGTAGTGAAATTGCTGGATCACAGGGGAGCTCTATGTTTAGTCTTTATGGGATACTGCCATAGTGCTTTCCATAGTGGTTGAACGAGTTTGCAATCCCACCAGCAGTGTAGTAGTGATCCCTCCTGGCCACATCCCCTCCAGCATACGTTATTAGATTTCTGGATCTTGGCCATTCTAACTGGAGTGAGGAGGAAAAGGGAAAGAGGAACTGAAACTTTCTCTCCTTACAGATGACATGATTCCGTATTTAAAGAACCCTATAGACTCTACTCCGAAGCTGCTTGAGCTGATATAAAACTTTGGTAAGGTAGCAGGGTATACAATTAACCATCAATGTCAACTGCCTTCCTATATGCCAACAAATGAGAGGAATGAGGCAAGAATCAGGATAGCAACTCATTTTGCTATCAAAGAAAATAAAATACCTAGGAATTAACTTAGAATGTAAAGCACTTTTTGATGGAACTATAAACCCTGGAGAAGGAAATTAACGCAGAACTGAGGAAATGCAAAAACCTATGCTCCTGGTTTGGAAGAAGTAATATTGTAAAAATGGCAATCTTGATAAGGACTATCTACAAATTCAGTGCAAGATTCATCAAGAACCCAATGTCATTCTTTAAAGAAACAGAAGAGGAAATCCAAAATTTCACTTGGAATAATAAAAGACCCCTTATAGTCTGTCTTCTTGCATGATACATAATGTTTAATCTCACCTTCTCTACCAAAATCTCACCTTTCTCATTGAGACATAGGTGGCCCTGTTTACTAGCAGCAAAGGCTCAAACGCGCAGTTTCAGGTGTCACCACTGCCTCTGTTACTGGGTAGATCCAACTCTGTCATCGATTCTGAGGTCTGCTCTGGGAGTCTTGGTCACAAGTTGTTCTGTGGCATCTGCTGCCAGCCTGTGCCTATTTGCTTCCTTTTCCTCCAGCAGCCTACAACAGGGAATGAAGTTCAGGCGCTGATGCTCTCCTTCATATGCAGGGCAGGATGAGCCCAACCCTCCCTCATCTTCCTCTTCCAATTTCTGGGAAAAAATGTGCTGGCTGAAGTCCTCAGGTGTGGCGCATGGCTGATCCACACTTTTAATCCAGGCTGGTCAGGAGGCTGAGATCTGAGTATGGAAGTTCCAAGTCACCTAGAACAGGAAAGTCTGATAGATTCTTACTACCAAAAATAAAAACAGCTGGGAATGGAGTTTGTGCTCCAGTGGTAAAGGGCTAGTCTTGAGTACAAATGCTTAGTGCCCAGGCCCTGAGTTCAGGCTCCAGCACTGCCAACAACCTCACTTTAGTGAGATTTTAGCTTTATCCATGTAGGCACATCTCACTGGAATCTTTGCTGGTAGAGATAGTCTTCATAATTTTGTCTCAAGGTAAAGGTCCTCCTGGGGTAGTACACAAAAGGTGTCATGGAGAGAGGAGCCCCACTTGAAGATGGCATAGGTCAAGCCAGCATGGAGTTGGCACATCAGTCTTTTTCCTAGCACCACCTACCAGTGAATGTCAAATGACATTGATTGTTGTGGGATTGTGTGATTGAAGTGCCCCATTAAGGGCAGTGTTAGCACATCCAAACTTGGATACCAGGAATGCTGAAATCTCAAAGCTAAGATTTCTGTTGGCTACAGAAATGCTGGTGTGTCTGTGATTCACTAAAAGTTCAGGTACAAAGATTCTGAAGCTTGATGCCATGTGTTTATTCCATTTAGTAAAATTATTTTAATGCACTGTATAAGTTAAAACATTTGATAAGAGTCAGGGGTAGTGAAAACATTGTTCTTGAATTCAGGTGTCTGGCAGGGTAATGGGGGGGCGTTGGTGGCTGGGACTATGAAGTTGGAGCTGCTATCAAACCATGGATCATGTTCCTCTTTGTCTGGGAGAAATGACTCCAAAGATGAAATTAGAATGGTGAGGAAAAGATGATGATGTACTCAGGAAATTTCTCCTAAACAAATGCTCATGTGGAAGAGGGATGGGGGCTGGGCATGTCTGAGGCAGAGCTTAAGGGGGCTTCTCATGGCGTTGAGAACGTTCCTTGCGACTTCAGGCATGCAGCAGGGTGTTTTAGATGACCATTGTGAGATGGATGGAATAAGACTGGAGACAAGATGAATGCTGGGATCCTGCAATGCTCTTGCATGAGTGGCTGGTGGCTCACCTGAAAGAACTAATTATGTCTAAAAAAGAAATCAGGAATTTGTTTTGATTAGATAATACCTGTGATCCGAGGCGTATTCAGGATCCTGATCTTAGTATTGTGGTTTAAAACCAACCCAGCAAAGGGAAAAATGCATGAGACTCATACTCCCAGTTTAGAGCAAGAACAAAGATTGAAGTAGAGCTGTGGCTCAAGAGCTAGAGTGCTACCTTGAGCAAAGAAAAGCTAAGAAAAAGCTCCAGGTCTTGAGTTCAAGGCCAGGAATGAAAGAAGGAAGGTAAAAAAAGGGAAGTATGTGAGGAAGGGAAATATATAAATGAAAGAGAGAAGGAACTAGAAATTTAAAACTAGAGAATATTTAAAAGTCATCAGTCCTTCTAAGAAAAGTGTTGGAGTATGGGTTCTATATGTGGTGAACTGGAAGCCCAGCCGTGACTTGTTAACCAAAGAGTCACCATGATGAGCAAAGGATAGAAATCTGCATGAGCCTCTTAGCGGATGGAGTCACAGAAGAGAACCTCAGCTCCTATCCCATAGTTAGAAGTATATAGAGATGGGGAAGTTGGCATCACCTTGATGTCATTGTGTCCATGGAGACTGGAAGCCATGGCTCTGTGAAAGCACAATGTTCTGGTTACTGAGCTGGGAGGCTGAGGAGAGCCAAGTCCTGGCCATGAAGAAATCAGGGTGGCAGCAGAGAAACTCTGCTGCAGTGTGTGCCTGCTTGGCTGTTCTTATTCTGTGGTGGATCAGGCCGGAACGGGTGATAGTAACTGTTTTGTGGTCACAAGCCCTTCACCAAGAGCTTCCTCTGGGATCCTCATAAGCTAGAGGGTGCCTGGTGGTGGGATGTGTGTGGGGTGGAAGTGACAGAGGGATGGACGCATGGCAAGGTGGGTGAAGAGATGAGAGGAATGATGAGAGCCCAGTTCATTGGTTTCCAAGGTTAATGGGTGGGAGGTAGAGAGGCATGATGGAGGAATGATGGAGGCAGGGGAAGGTGGTGACAGAGTGAGGCCATCTGTAGTGCCAGCCTGGCCATCATCTGAAGCCCATAGGCAGCTTCCTGATCCTTCACTTAGTCCTGCTCCTTGTAGAGGGAATGTCACGTGTACCCAGAGCTAGGGGTGGGGCAATGTTAGTAGCACCTGGAAAACCATTGGCCTCTACCTGGGTGAGGGGTGGTTATGGCTCCCATGCTGGGTGGCCTGATAGCTATGGAACAGATCTCTCCTTAGCTACCACAGTCAGTGGCTGCTCTCCATCTAGGGTTAGGGCACCTGCTCAGCCATCAGGACACCCCATGCCAGGACAGAGGCCTACAATTCAGATGGAAGCAAAGGGGTGAAGATGATCTCACCGTAGCCCTAGTTACATGGCTGTCCCTGCATGCAGGACAGGATGAGCTGGGGGAAGATGTTCTCTGTGTTTTTCCACAGCCTATCCCGGCCTCTTCTTGTGTCTGATTAGACCAAGAGAGTACCAGGTTTCCTCTCATAGTCCTGGTTCTTTTTCTTTTACAGTCATGAGGCTTGAGCTCAGGTCCTGTGTACTGTCCCTGAGATCTTTTGCTCAAGGTTGATGCTCTACCATTTGAACCATAGTGACATTTCGAGCTTTTCCTTTTCATGTGGATCTCTGATATGTCCAGTGCTGTGCCTGCAGGGAGGCACTCACCCCACAGACAGAGCCACCTCTGCCGTGACTGTGACTGCCCACAACCCTCACACCCACTCCTTGCACACCCCTCGACTCCAGTTTTAGCTCCTCTTGGACTGGGTGTCCAGCCTACCCCTTCCTACACTCACAAAGGGTCTACAATTGTCTTCCCAGGGTCCTTTCTTCTGCCAGCCAGAGTACACACTGTGCACATCTTGACGATCACAGAGCTCAAAGCCAAAGGCTGAGATGCAGAAGGGGGTGACCCAGTAGCTGCACAGGGCCCATGGATCATCCTGTGCATCCCCCAGCCTGTGACTTCCCCCACCCCCTTGGCAGGGAAGCTCCATGCCCACATCCTGATCCCTGGTCCCCTCCAATTCCATTCTCCCTTGGATTTTGCAGACTGTCTACCATCAGGATCTAAAATTCTATTCATCACTTTATGTCCTTATCACTGATTTGCTATTTTGGCAGGATCTCCCCGTGCCTGGAGAGTGGGCATGTCATGTATTCTCTGTGGAGAAGTTGCCCCAGGAGAAGAAATATGCACTTCATGTGAGTGTTGGACAGGGAAGGAGGGCTCCCTAGGATCAGAAGCCACAGGAGGGGTACAGATGGGGGAATGCTAGGGGCCCCAGGGGACAGTGGGAATTAGGGCACAGTTGGTTCCTTCTGCAGGGTTGACACCGCTTCACGAACCCAACAGAATGAGGTTCACATTATAGATGTCAGAGACAGTGCAGATTGCCAATGGGCGCAGGGTTCACTGTCAACCCCAGATGCTGGCTGCATGCTGGGATGCACGCAGAGATGTTTTCAAGATCACGTAATGAGGATGTTGCAGGGTGTAACCATTCTTTTCAGATGGCTCTCTACCTCTCTTGAGCTTCATCTCTATCTTTGGCTTTTTCTTGGCAGTTAACTGGAAATGAGAGTTTCATGGACTTTCCTTTCTGCACTGGCTTCAAACAGAAGCTATGCACAGTTTTCAAACCATACCCTACTGAAGAAGGGAAGCTTGATCTGGTGCTTAACTGGGTTGCACTTTGGCTCCGTTTGCTATGCCTCACAGGAGGGGGCTCATCATTTGTAGACTAAGATCTCATGACCTTCAAAGCCAAATGCTACCTGAAAGTTCAGGGTCCCAGCCTATGTGTTGGGCCTGGGTGAATACATTCTCTGCTATGCTGGGTCATCAACCCATGTTTTAAGCTGGAAGTAGGCAGTGCCACATTTGATAAGAACATCTGCCAGAGATTGTCACCTCATGAAAGCAGATTCTAAATTTGTATTCCATTTCCTGTGGTGGAGATATCCCTTCCAAGTTAGACAGGCTCTCATCCACCTGCAGGTCACACTCCTAATGCACCCTTGAGTGTCCTCATGGTATTGGGATCTAAGTTTGTAGGGAATGCTGGTATAGTCCATGAATTAGCTGGACAAGTGATGACAAACGTGTTGAGGATTAATATGAGAACAATTTAAGAAGCCCTGGAGGAGCATCAACCTGACCCTCTGTGGTGCTATAAATCTGATAGGATGTTCCAGACTGAGAAACAATCACATGGCTTTGTGTTTGGCATCCAGACAAGTGAGTGCATGTCTTAGCTGTCAGCCAATACAGAGGAGGACATGAATAAGTGGGTGGAAAGCATCTGTCAGACCCCTGTCTGGGGGCAGGTGGAGAGAACATAGGAAGGTAGATACCATGGGTGTGGTGGGGCCAAAAAAAGGGTAAAAGAGGCAAAGGAAACAGGTACTGGTAGCTCAAGACTGTCATCCTAGCTACTCAGGAGTTTGAGATCTGAGGATCACAATTCAAAGCCAGCCCAGGACAGAAACTCCATGAGACTCTTATCTGCAATAAACTACTGAATGCAAGAAGCTCAAGCTCAGTGACAGCATCCAGGCCTAGCGTTCAAAACCCAGGACTGGCAGAAAAAAGTATCAAAGGACAAGAAGCTGGCCAAAAGTTAGAGGGACTCTATCTTGACAAACAATACAATGGTAAGTTGCACTCAGAAGACTTGCACAAAATCTGGAAATGCCTGAGACCTATCTATGTATGTTTCCTGTTTGTCTAAATACATATGTTTATGCATTTATATATTAGTATAGAGAGACAGATCAATACATATGACTATACATATATACATAGCCAGACACTTATGGGTGGGTGGAATACTGTGTGAGAGTTTGTGTTTGTGTTTTGTGGATGGCTATCTCTGTTTAAGAAAGATAGAAAATATGTAAATATCTTTAAAAAAACTTGATAAAATATAGAGAGACATAAGCTCTTGAGGGAATCTGAAATGAGAAGATTATTCACAGGCACGTTTATCCTTATGGATTCCTCAGCAAGTTTTAATTTTTTTCATTATTTTCTTTCTTTTTTTGAACCAGTGCTAAGGATTTCTCTCAGGGACCAGGTGCTGCCACTTACTAATTTTCTCATGGCTGGTACAAGAAGAACTGAGCCACAGTTCCACTTTTGCCTTATTTATTCGTGCTTAACTGAAGATAAAGATTTCTATCAGTGACTTTCTTTCAGGGGCTGGATTCTTACGAGGATCCCCAGACCTCAGCCTTCTCTATAGCTACAATTAACAATATGAGAACCCAGCACTGGGTTCCAATGCACAGGGCAAGAAATTGAGTGAATCTCTCAACTCCAATTAGCTATAATAAGCTAGAAGTGAAAGACCAATACCTTTGAGGAAAAGATGCTGAGGGTTATCACACAGGCCCTATGAGTAAGCCCTAAACCCTGTACACATGTGTGCATGCACACATAGGCAGATACACACACACACGCACACACACAATATCTCAGGCAATATTGTATTTTGAATTAATATCCAAAGATTGGACAACAGGATAGCAAGTAATAAAATCTGTTTTTCTTGTCTACATTGAGGGAAAGGGATAAGTCACAAGATGCAGAAGCGAAGAATTCAGAGGCAAATGCTGTGAGTGAATAACTTGTAAAAAGCACATTTCTTTTCTTTTCTTTTCTTTTGTTTTTTCTGCCATTCCTGGGGCTTGAACTCAGGGCCTGAGCACTGCTCTTGGCTTTTCCCAAGTCTAGCCCTCTGCCACTTGAGCCACATTGCCATATGGATTTTTATATCTGTGTGATATTAAGGACTCAAACCTAGATCTTCATGGATGCTAGGCAAGCACTCTACCACTGGGCCAAACTCTAAACCCCGATAAAGTATTTATAAATAGTCATCATCATCATATCAAAATATCCTTTCTCCTACAAAGAATGAACACTTATCTATGTCTGTAAGACTTTTTTTATGTCACCAATGCTTCTGTGATTTTCCCACTTGCATTTTTACAGATGACAGCACAGATATTCATCAGGAAGAAAAATAGATTACGATACAGAAACTTAACAAAGTCCTAGTAGATTGAGGTGAAAAATATGTGCAAGATGGCCTGGGTGTTTCATCTATTTATAGAGTGCTGGGCTACCACACAAAAAGACTCCGGTTTGATTCTGCCGTACCATATACATAGACAACGCTGGAAGTGGTGCTGTGGCTTGATGGGACCGTTATAGCCTAAAGAAAGCCTAAGAACAATGGTCAGGCTCTGAGGTCAAGTCCCAGGACTAGCAAAAAAAGGTGCAAGAGGCAAAATGCAAGCTGAGAAGGCACTGTGAAGCAAAATGTCTTGTGAAGGATAAGGGGAATAGTGACAGTTAAGTTTGGATCTTACCTAAGAAAGGCTCCTTGAGCCTGAGAACAGGCTAGCACTTACGCCTAGTTAATGACTTGGGATTTGAACAAAAAGGTGTGCTGTTTACTACATCCATATGTGAGGTGGGAAGGGAGATTCAGCCTCCAGTATGTCTTTGGGGAGGTCTTCTGTGAGCAAGGAGCTTTGGTCATTGGGCCTTGAAAGGTGACCCTACCTCCCTCACATTGGAACAGAATATGGCACCCTGGTAACCAAGCCACTGTATGTGACAACCAGCTCAAGCCAGCTCCCTTGGCCTGTGGCTCAGGAACCAGAAAGATGTTGCTGTGCTGTTGCCAAAGGTCAGGAGGCTCGGATCTCAGGCATGAGAGATATGGATCTCTCACTTGAAGAAGTAGATGCTGGATCAGTGCCAAGCCAAAATTCCAGTATATCAGGCATTTCTCTAGGAAGAAAGCAAGGAAACTCCAGGGCAACTCAGATGAGGTATATTGAGAGGAAACCTATTTGAACCCATCATCTTACCCACACACTACAACCGTCTTGTGTGCTTTCAAGTGACTCTACTGAGATTAGAGTGTGTCATTTCCAATCTACTCTATTCCAATTCCTCAGTGTGAAGTGTGGTCCCATTCCTACTTTTGAAATATCCACTGTTTTGCCAACATAGTGTGATGGTAAGTCAGCTCAGACTCTGAATGAGCCTTGTAACCTATGGATCCTGGAGGAAGGCCTGTTGGAGATGCTGCTGACAAAGCTGATCCCTGCCTACCAGAAAGGTGATCTCTTTTATGTGGGAAACTTCCTGCACAATTTCAAATAGTGGAGGACAATGTAGTAGTTGCTGGAAATTCTCTTGAAAAGGTGAGTGTTCCCCCTCCAAACCCAGGTTTGCTCACCCCTCCTGGCCAAGTCTTGGAATACTTGGCTCCTCTCTGAGCCTGTTTGTTTCACTGGGGTGTTCACAGGGGAGCTAAGCATGATACAAGTGCACAAACTACTTTATTATGACTGGGACACCATGCCATTTCATTTCCCTCACAAGCTACTGGAGTCTCAACAGTGTGCTTCCTGAGAAGTTGGATTTCAGGCATGAGTAAGTGGCTCCCAACTGCAGCCCTCACCTAGGTGACATCCTAGGAAATCCCATTTCCCAGTAAGCAATGAGGTGTCAGTACTAATGGCGGAGGCCTGTGAAATACTGGAGTCAGAGGAAAAGCTGGGGGCTGAATCACTTTTGAGCCATCAGGGAGGGATTGTGATAGCTTTGCCTGTTAGAACCTGAAAGCATTTACATTTTGGTGTGTGGTCCAGTGCTGCCACTTGAACCTGAACCGAGGTCTAAATGCCATCCCGTTGGTGTTCAAAAATTAGCACTGTACCATTTGAGTCATAGATCAAGTTCTGGCTTTTTGCTGCCTAATTGAAGACAAGTGCCTTTAGACTTTTACTGACTAGACTGGCTTTCCGCTGTGATCTTCAGAGCTCAGCCTGCTGGGTGGCTAAGATTAGAGGAATGAGCATTTAGTTCTTTATTTAGAGCATTCACTTATTGATTTATTTAGAGCATTTACTTAGTTAATTTAAGGTGCGTTTACTTTGGACAGATGCATAGAGGCCTCTCTCAGAAGCTTCTGGAAGTGGGGTGTAAAAGTCATCCTGTTCTCGAGTGTCTCTTACACCCCTCCCAGCACATAAGTGCACATCTCTGCAGAACAGCCACAGCATTAGAGTCCTGCAAGAAAGGGGCTTTTGTAGAAGGCTCAGGATGGAGAGAGAAGGCTCTCACTTTCCTTGTACCGAATGTGCCCACAGCATCATGTGTTCCATCTATACGATGTGAATGGACTTCTACCCCAGTGATTTCTACGAGTTCAAGAACTGCCACACCCTGACACAACTCAAGCTCTATATGAGGCTCCACATGCCGGCTTTGGACCTGCTCTTCTAAACACATACTTTTTGACCAGCTGGAGGAATGTGCGAACAGTAAGACCAAGAAAAAGTAGAAGTCCTGGTGTGGGTGCCTCAGAGCCTGTGAGTAGGAAGCCCATGGGGTCTAGATATTGGTTGGCCCTTACTTCTACAGAGCTTGGCAAAATGCCCTTTATGGGTGGTGTCAGCCAGGTAATGTCTGTCCTCTGAAAGGACTCGGGAATAAGCACTCATTAGAATGACCCTACACCTCCTCAGTGTTCAGTCCAAACTCCAGTTCTACAGGTTCCTCCATTAGATCCTCATGGAAGTTGAGTGACACTTCAACTTGCAGAGTCCACTCTGTCCACTCTGTACCTATTTCCATTCTTAGGTTTGGGTCATCGTGGAAGAGCTTATCCTGAACTCCGGATGAAAAACCCACCAATGGAGCTGGTGACTGATGGAGACTGAGAATCATCACTGCACTCCAGAAACCATGGGCCTTCTGTAGAAATTACCAAACAGGTTTGGAGTCCTGTGGATATACCTTTTGCTCTGAACCCCATGTGTGACACAGTTGAACCTGCAGATACTATGGAGGAAGAAAAAGAGCAGCCAGATTTCCTTCCGTTTCCTTTCACACTCCACCCAGAGTCAGTCCATCTGAGTCAGAGTAACACTCCACTTATTGTGCAAGCTGAAGGGGCACACGCTGGGCTCATGGAAAATGTCCCCATGGGAAGCAGCAAGTGTACTCTCAATACTGGATTCATTGGAGGAAAATGAATCCATCCTCACAGAATATCCAGACCCATCCATCTCACTAAAAGAGACTCAATCTCCATTCGACAAACCAGAATCCATCCCCCTCTTAACTCAGGAAGGACATTCTGTTTCTCATGAGGAAGGAGACCCTTCTGAAGACTCTGAAGTAGAATTACTGTCTGAAGGCAACTTGGAGGCCAGTCTGGATTTAGAGCTTCCCTGTCCCCTTCCTAAAAAGACATCTCTTTATCTTGCTCTCATGATTCTTGTCAAGTATTCATTGTATTTACATTGCTAACTATTAAACTCTCATTGTTAATATTATGGTGTGCAGTTCTTCAGTGCTTATTATACTGTGTTTTATTTTCCACTTATAATGTGAGACCTCAGACAAATAGGTCCTGGGTGGGTCAAAAACCAGACAGGTCTGGTCCCACAGAAGACAACCTTACTGGATATACAGGGAACTATGAAATGCATGGAATCACCAGGAATCCAGGCCAGGCCTCCATGGAAAGACAAGTCAGCTACCAAAGCTTAAGGACAGAGCAGATGCCTGGAAATGTGTTTTGTCAATCGGGAGAAGTGCCAGAGTAACTGTAATATTATGTGGGACTCTGTTCTGTGAGTTCAAGTCTGTTTATATAACCATTGTGCTTTGTACAAATATTTAAGAAAATTAAAACTCCACAATAGCATCAAAAATCTACTTTGGCTTTGAATGTGGCCTAGTTGTAGAGTGCTCGCCTAGTATACAAGAAGACCTTGATTCAATTCCTCGACACTGCATACACAGAAAAAGCAGATGGGGCACTGTGGCTCAGGTGTCAGAGTGCCACCCTTGAACAAATGTGGCCAAGGACAGTTTCTGGTCCCTCAGTTCAAGCCCCAGGACTAGCCAAACAAGAAATCATACCATTTTCCACACATTTGGAAATAAATCTGTTTTATCTAACCCTACTTCTTTTTGGCCAGTCCAGGCTGTGTGCCACCAAGCCAAACTACTGGCCCCCAACCTTACTATTTTGAATCATTTAATTTTTTACATAATCATATTTCATGCTGTCTGTATTAATACCATAAACAGTATGCTTACTGTAATAATGTTAAAGGTAAAACATAAGAAATTAATAACTAAAATTCCTTTTTTATTAGTTTTATAGCATTACTACAATTTTATGAGAAAAATTACCTAGAATGTTTATTTTAGAGTTCAAGTAATCCATTTTGATAAATATATCAACCTACATCATTTATTTGAACACATATTAAACTATTTTTTTCAGGAATGAAAATGCATATATATTTGTTGTAAATGAAATTAATGACTTGGGGGAAGGGAAAGAGAAAAAGGGGGAGGGGGTAACAGTGTTTACAAGAAATGTACTCATTACATATGTAACAGCAATCTCTTTGTATATCACCTTGACAATAAATTTTTTGAAAAGTACAATAAGTTTAAATGTCTACTTTGGGCAGAATTTTTTCTTGCCAGTACTGGGCTTAGACTCAGGACCTGAGCACGATCCTTGTTTTTGTTTTTGTTTATTCTTAAGGCGCAAGTTCTATCAAATGTGCCACAGCACCATTTTTATCTTTTTTTATCTATGTTGTGCTGAGGAATTGAACTTGGGTCTTCATTCATGCTCGGAAGAACTCTTCCACTAGGCTTAACTTATGGCCCCAGTGGGAAGGAAGTTTTCCATAAAATATGTAGGAAATATGTACACTAAGGAAAAGCCATCAAAAATAGAAGAAAAATTATATACTTAGATAACGACATGCCAGTATTATGGCAGATCTCTGTAATTCTAGCTTCAAGAGTGGCCTATTTGGACCGGGAGTTGGCTAGCTGAAGTAAAGTGCTATCCTTGAGCAAGCCCTAGGACAGTGCTCTGGCCATGAGTTGAAGCCATATTGTTTGGTTGGTGAGGATCTTCTCCCACTCTGTAGGCTTCCTGATTAGTTTACTAGCTATATCCGTTGCCATACAAAAGCTCTACAGTTTAATGCAGTCCCACTTATCCAGCCATTCTCTGATTTGTTGTGATTCTTGGTCCTTATTAAGAAAGTTTCGACCTGTGCCAAGGAGGCCTTGTGTATCTCCTATTCCTTCCTGTCAACTTTTCAGTGTGTCAGCTTTTACCTCCAGGTCTTTGATCCATTTGGAGTTAATTCTAGTGCAAGGTGACAAAGAAGGATCCAACTTTAGTTTTCTGCAGGTGTTTAACCAGTTCTGCAAGCACAACTTGTTGAAGAGGCTATCTTTCTGCCATTCTATTTTTTTGGCTCCCTGGTCAAAGATTAGGTGGCCATAGGTCTGTGGTTTAATATCTGGGTCCGCAGTTCTACTCCATTGGACTTCAGGCCTGTCCTTGTGCCAGTACCAAGCTGTTTTGAGAATTATAGCTCTGTAATAGAGCCTTAAGTTTGGAATTGAAATTCCTCCAGCGCTGTTCTTTCTGCTAAGAAGTGTTTTTGCTATACGGGGTCTTTTATTATTCCATATGAAATTTTGAATTGCCTCATCTATTTCTTTAAAGAATGACATTGGGATGTTGATGGGTATTACATTGAATTTGTAGATAGCCCTTGGCAAGATTGTCACTTTCACAATGTTGATTCTTCCAATCTAGGAGCATGGGAGGTTTTTCCATTTGCTTAGTTCTGCTTTAATTTCCTTTTTCATCGTTTTAAATTTTTCATCTAAACGGTCCTTTACATTCTTAGTTAAGCTAATTGCTAGGTACTTTATTTTCTTTGAGGCTATTGTGAAAGGATTTTCTTTCCTGATTAGTGCCCCTTTCCTCTCAGTGTTGGCGTAAAGTAAGGCAGTTCATATGTGAGGGTTGATTTTATGGCCTGCTACCCTTCCAAAGCTTTGAATCAGCTCAAGGAGCTTGGGAGTAGAGTCTATAGGATTCTTTAAATACAGAATCATGTCATCTGCAAAGAGGGATAGTTTTATTTCCTCTTTCCCTACTTGGATCCCCTTTATGCTTGCTTCTTGCCTTATTGCACTGCCTAGGAATTCTAGTACTATGTTAAAAAGGAGTGGAGAGAGTGGGCATCCTTATCTCATTCCTGATTTTAGAGGGAATGGCTTTAGATTTTCACCATTAAGTATAATACTAGCAGTGGGTTTCTCATACACAGCCTTTATTACATTGAGAAATGTTCCATGGATTCCTAGTTTCTCCACATCTTTTAACATAAAGGGGTTTTGGATCTTGTCAAATGCCTTTTCCGCATCTATTGAGACAATCATGTGATTTTATCCCTGCTCCTGTTGATGTGTTGAATTATATTAATTGATTTGTGTATGTTGAACCAGCTTTGCCTCCCTGTGATGAATCCAGTTTGATCATAGTGTATAATTTTTTTGATGAGTTGTTGTAGACGGTTGGCCAGTATTTTGTTGAGAAGTTTTGCATCGATGTTCATCAAAGAAATGGGTCTATAGATCTCTTTCTTTGATGAATCTCTGTCTGGTTTGGGGATGAGGGATATGCTGGCTTCACCGCATCAGTTTGGTAAAGTACCTTCATTTTCAATTTCGTTGAAGAGCTTGAGGAGTATTGGTGTGACCTCTGCTTTGAAGACCTTATAGAATTCAGCTGTGAATCCATCTGGCCCTGGGCTCTTTTTAAGTGGAAGTTGTCTAATTTCCATTTCTATTTCAGAGCTTGAAATAGGCCTGTTGAGTTGGGTTAGCTCTTCTTGGTTCAGTGTGGGTATGTTAATATTGTCGAGGAATTCATCCATTTCTTCTAGATTCTCAAATTTGTTGGCGTAAAGGTTTGAGAAGTATTCCCTCATGATATTCTGGATCTTGGTAATTTCTGTCGTGATATTACCATTTTCATCTGCGATTTTGTTTATTGTGATATGCTCTCTTCTTTTTTTTGGTAAGATTTGCTAAGGGCTTGTCAATTTTGTTAATTCTTTCAAAGAACCAACTCCTTGTTTTGTTGATTCTTTCTATAGTTTTTTTATTCCAAATCATTTAATTCTGCTTTGATTTTAATAATTTGCTTTCTCCTAATGGGTTTAGGGTTGGTTTGTTGCTCTTTTTCCAGGAGGTTAAGGTGAGACATTAACTAGTTGGTTTGCCATTTTTCCAACTTGCTGTTGTAGGCACTCAGCGCTATAAATTTTCCTCTGAGTACTGCCTTAGTTGTGTCCCTAAGGAGTTGATATTTGTGTGCTCCTTATTGTTAAATTTCATAAACAGTTGGATATCTGTTCTGATCTCTTCGATTACCCATTGTTTTTGATTCAACAATGTGTTGTTCAGTCTCCATGAGTTACAGGGTTTTCTTTGGTGGAGATGTGTGTTCAGCTCCAATTTGATGTCTTTATGGTCTGAGAGTGTGCATGGAGTAATTTCAGTGTTTCTGAATCTGTCCAGGTTTGCTTTATGGCCTAAGATGTGGTCTATTTTGGAAAATGTTCCATGTGCTGCTGAGAAAAACGTATTTTGTGTTGTTACTGAGTGAAATATTCTGCAGATGTCTGTTAGATTTAGTTGGTCTATATAGTTGTTAAGTTCTAAGGTTTCTCTGTTGAGTTTTTGCCTTGTTGATCTGTCCATAGGTGAGAGTAGTGTGTTAAACTCACCAACAATCACTGTATTTCGATCTATGTATGCTTTCAGTGTAAGTAAAGTTTGCTTGATGAAGTTTGGAGCTCCCGGAATGGGTGTGTAAATATTTAGGATCGTTATGTCTTCCAGGAGGAAAGATCCTTTTAGTAGTATGTAGTAACCTTCTATGTCTTTTCTTACTAATTTTAGTTTGAAGTCTATTGTATCTGATATGAGGATGGCAACTCCAGCCTGTTTATGGGGGCAGTTAGACTGATAGAGTTTATTCCAACCCCTCCCTTTCAAAAGATGTTTGTTTTTGTGTAAGATGTGTCTCTTGAAGACAGCAGAACGATGGCTTTTGCTTTTTGATCCAACTAGACAGCCTATGCCGTTTAATTGGAGAGTTAAGTCCATTGATATTGAGAGTTAGGATTGACAGATATTTATTACTTCCTACCATTTTTAAAAGCTTTTAGTAGGGTTTGTGTGTTGACAGTTCTTGTGGTCCTAAGATGGTATGCTATTTAGGTGCCATTTCTTTCCCTATATTGCATTTATTTTGGTTTTCTATGTATAGAGCATCGTTGAGAATTCTCTGTAGTGTTGGTTTTGTTTCGACATATTGTTGCAGCTTTTCCCTGGAATGGAATGTTTTTATTGTTCCCTCAGTTATGAATGAGAGCTTACCTGGCTACAGTATTATTAGTTGGCAATTATTTGGTTGAAGGGCATGACATATATGCTTCCAGTCACTTCGTGCTTTCATGGTCTCTGCTGAGAAATCTGGGGTTATTCTGATTGGTTTGCCTTTATAGGTTACTGATCCATTTTCCCTGACTGCCTTTAGGATCTTTTCTTTCGTTTCTATTGATCCAGTTCAGACCACAATTTGACGGTGGGTTGTTCTTTTCTGGTCAGGTCTGTTTGGGGTTCTAAAAGCTTCTCGTATCTGGATGGGCCTGCCCTTCTGGATATTTGGGAAATTCTCTGAGATGATTCCCTGAAGTATATTTCCAATACCATTGACCTCTTTCTCCACGCCCTCCTCAATACCAACTAGCCTTAAATTAGGCTTCCTAACTGCATCTTGGACCTCCTGAAGCGCTCTCTCATATTTCCTAGATTTGGATTGACTCATTTTCTGTTCTTTCTCTATAATAACTAAATTATCTTCAGCTCCGGAATTTCTCTCCTCTGCATTGTCTAATCTGCTATCAAAGCTACCTACTTTATTTTTCATCTCGCTTGCTTCTAATTGCTCACTTTTGGTGCCTTGCATCTCTTGTTTTAGATCATGTATGGATTTCTTTATCTCCTTGATTTCCTTTTGAGTGGTTAGCTCAGTAGCTTTATTTTCTTTGGACATTTGTTGGAGTTTGGTCACGTTTTTATATGTGGATTCAATGAATTCATCCATCTTTCTTTGAAAAACCTTTATTATTGCCTCCTTTATGGCTTCTTCTTTTTCACTTATCACCTTGTTTTTGCTTTACTCTTGTTCAGCTATGGCTTCCTCCATTATCTCTTTCTTTATATTTTCACATTTTTCATTAATGAAGTTTATCAATTGCATGTGTGTAGCACTTGGATGACTCTCCTCTAGGTTTGCCAGTGACTGTTCCATTGTCTGTTTACATTGGGTGGGGGATGTTGTTTCTTGATTTGACAGTTTTCTTGAGTTTCTTATTCTTCCCATTTGAAAATGGGAGCAAGATTACTACTAAATATGATTATAGTTTTTCAGATATAACCAACCTAGACTTCTGTAGCTGGCAGACACTAGATGTTCACAAGTTTTGATTGGTATTATCACATTTTCTTTTTGTGCACTTACAGACCAGTCTATTACAACCACTGATAAACGATATATACCCAAAACAATAAGCCTCTCAATCCATTCTCTATTGACTTTAGGTCCCTCTGAGCCTAGAGAATAATTAACCACCTACATATACAATATTGCTCAACAGCCATCAAGTGTAGATCCGTGCAGTATAAGGGTTGAAAGACCAGCAGAGGTCCAGAGATAGAAAAATATATTGAGAGAGGTCAGGGAGGTATAAGAGGATTAACGTAGGAGTGTAAGAATATTGTAGTAATAAAGAAAAGGTATAGCATAAGGATAACTGAACTAAGTTGGTAAGTAAGTAACATATTTGAGTACAAAGTTTGGAAAGTATTAGAATAAAACTTGTGTGTTGCTGCACGACTAGCTCTTACCCCAACCAGTGGCCTCACAGTGGACCATGGGATGGATCTGTTTTTCTTATCTACGTTGAGGGAAAGGGGTATTTCACAAGATGCAAAAGCAAAAATTTCAGAAGCAAATGCTATGAGTGAATTAGCTCGTAAAAAGCATTTTTATTTTCTTTTATCTTTCTTCCAGTCTTGGGGCTTGAATTCAGGGCCTGAGCACTGTCCTCGGGTTTTCTCAAGTCTAGCCCTCTGCCACTTGAGCCCCAGTGCCACATCTAGATTTTCTATCTATGTGATACCGAGCAATCAAACCCAGATCTTCATGGATGCTAGGCAAACACTCTACCACTATGCCAAACTCTCAACCCTGACATAGTAATTATAAAGTCATCATCATCATATCAAAATAACCTTTCTCTTACAAAGAATGAACACTTATCTATGTGTGTAACGTTTTTTTTAAATTTCACTACTTTTTCTGTGTTTTACCCTCTTGCATTTTTACACATGACAGTAAAGCTAATCATCAGGAAAAAATTGATTAGGATACAGAAACCTAATAATATCCTAGTAGATTGACGTCAAAAATATGTGCAAGATGCCCTGTGTGTTTCACCTAGTGGTAGAGTCCTTGGCTACCACGCAAAAAGCCTCAGGTTTAATTCCTCATTAACACATACATAGAAAACGCTGCAAGTGGTGCTGTGGCTCGGTGGGACAGCTAAAGCCTAAAGAAAGCCCAAGAACTTTGGACCTTACCTAAGAAAGGCTCCTTGAGCCTGAGACCAGACTGGTAGTTGGGCCTAGTGGAAGACATTGGGATTGGACAAATAAGGTGTGCTGTATACTACATACACATGTCTATAGAGTGTATAGTCTATCCTAGATTTTTATGTCTATGTAGTTTTGTTTATATCTCCAAAATTATGTCCAGAACTTTGGGTATCAACTATTCAATCATCGCTCTACTACTGTTTGAAACTAATATCCATATATTAAGGATACCATGTACCTTTTGTTCCTTGGTCTTGACTTATCTCACTCAACAGGATTCACTCTAATTTCATCCACTACCCCAAAAATGCCATTATTATTTTTTTCTGTGCAGATCTTCTTTTTATGTATTTATTTTTATTGTAATTTATAGAAGGGTTACATTATATTCACCAGATAGAAGGTGCATTACTTCTCAAACTTTGATACCCCATGTAATGATATGGTCCCCATTTCCCTTCCCCTACCCCCATTCATGTTCATTTCCCCCCTTCCCTATCCAATTTCAAATAACCAATTAGGCACATATGAAATATATCAGAAAACAAGGTGAAATATTGTAACAATATGATATAACCAAGGGATAGCAAAAGAGATAAGAGATCACATAGTTCATTAAGGACAACAATCACTCATTATATGAGTTTTGTTTCTTTATCTTGGAGGTCCTTACATTTAGTGTCATACTATTTGTCACGATGTCTCTAGATTTTGTTCTATTGTAAATCTCTGGTAGCAGAGCCCAAGGTTTCTACTGAATTTGACAAATGAGGGAGACTCTTGGGCCTATGTTCCTTTGAGTTTGGCTTACTTCACTTAATATGATTTTTTCCTTTTCATCCACTTCCCCGAGAATGCCATTTTTTTATCTTGTCGGTTGGCTATGTATCATTCCATTGTGTGTGTGTGTGTGTGTGTGTGTGTGTGTGTGTGTGTGCGCGCGCGTGTATCACATTTTTTGTAGTAGGGCATCTGGTTGTTTCCATCATCCAGCCTCATTTTCTACAGATATTTTTATAGTCTCTTTTTTATTTTCAGGGTAATGTATAGAGGGGTTACGATTACATTTACAGTGGACTGCATTACTTCTCACACATTTATTCCACTCCACATGTTTTTGTCCCCAGTTCCCTCTCCCCTCCCCTTCCCAATCATCTTGTTTCCCCCCTTCCCTTCCGTATTTGACATAAACAAATAAACATATATACAATATGCCAGGGAAAAAATCAGATACAGTAACAATCTGACATTAACGAAAGGGCAAAATAAGAGATGAGAAATAACATAGTAGAGTAAGGACAAAAATCACAGAAGATTAAGAGCAACGATGACACAAGATATAGCTCTTGTTCCCACATCCTAGAGATCCTTTCATTTAGTCTCAACCTATATGACCTTATATACCTAGGTTTTTCAGTTATTGTAATCCTCTGCTAGGAGAGTCCTAGATGTGAACTAATTATTACAAATGAGGGAAACCATTGAGCTTATGTTTCTTTGGGTCTGGCTTGCTTCACTTAATATGAATTTTTCCAAGTCTTTCCATTTCCTTACAAATGGGGCGATGTCTTTCCTTCTGATGGCAGCATAGCATTCCATTGTGTATAAGTACCACATCTTCTTGATTCAGTCATCTACTGAGTGGCATCTGGGTTGGTTTCATAGCTTTGCTATGGTAAATAGTGCTGCAATGAGCATCATTGTGCTAGTGGCTTTAGTATGTCCTTTTTTCTGGACATTTGGGTAGATGCCAAGTAGTGGATTTGCTGGATCATAGGGGAACTCTATGTTCAGTCTTTTGAGGAACCACCACACTGCTTTCCCTAGTGGTTGAACGAGTTTATACTCACACCAACAGTGTAGGTGTGATCACCCCTGGTCACTTCCCCACCAGTATCTCTTATTAGATTTTTTGATAATGGCCATTCTGACTGGAGTCAGGAGGAATCTCAAAGTTGTTTTGATTTTCATTTCCCTTATTACTAGAGATATGGAGCATTTCTTCATGTGTCTAAAGCCCATTTTAATTTTTTCTTCAGAGAATACTCTTTTAAGTCTTTAGCCCACCTTTTAATGGGATGGTTGTTTCTTTGAAGATTTGTTTGGGAGAGATTCATTTTTTTCAGCTATAGATATATTTTAGATAACTACATATATTTTTGTAGAAAAAAGAATGGAAGCCATCATGCTGGCTCACAACTTAATTTCAGCTACTTAGGATGCTCAGGGCTTAGGATCACAGGTCAAAGCCAACCAGGGCCCTACAGTGTGTGAGATCAAACTCTGTGAACATACAATGACTGTAAGAGGAATCTCACTGCCTGGGAATGTAGCCTAATGGTAGAGTGCTCACCTAGAATGCATGAAGACCTCGGTTCTATTCATCGGTACCGCATACTCAGAAAAAAGCTAGAAGTGGCGCTGTGTCTCAAGAGGCAGAGCACTCACCGTGGGCAAGCGAGTCCAATGAAAATGTCTAGACCCTGAGTCCAAGCCGTAGGACTGGCAAAAAGAAAAAAAAGAGCAATCTTACTTAAGTATCAAGGAATGTACCCTATATTTATACAGACTGAAAAATTCATTAAGAAATTAGAAAATATGTATAAAGTGCATAATTCCTTTGGTGTGTTGGCACTGGGTCTTCAACTGAGTGCTTCAGCTCTATCCCTGACCTTTTCTGCTCAAGGCTAGCACTCTACCAATGCAGCCCCAAATCAACTATCTTCAATTGAGATATAAGCGATGAATATTTCAGGGTGCTTCATGAAAAACATTTTTATAAATTGAAACTTTCAACACAGTCTTATTTTAGTATGAATGTTGAGATGGGAAGAGACAGAAAAAGTGAAATGTTTCCTGATCCCCATAGAGAAGAGACTCAGCAGAACCACTGTGGTCTGCAGGCTTCTTTGTGAGTTTTGTTTGCTTGTTTGATTTTTGTCAATTGTGGGGCTTGAACTCTGGGCCTGGGCACTGTCCCTGAGCTCTTCAGCTCAAGGCTAGTGCTTTAATCTCTGAGCCACAGTGCCACTTCTGGTTTTTCTGGCAGTTAACTGGATACTTTGGCTGGCTTTTAACTTTGATTCTCAGATCTTAGCCTCCTGAGTAGCTAAGATTATAGGTGTGAGGCACCATCACCAGGCTGCTGCTCTGTTACTATGCAGTTTCTGGATCAAGAACTTCAAGTTCTTACTTCAATTTTTTCTTCTCTTGCCTGATACTCTGCCATTTGAACGAAGCCCCAGTTCCTGGTCTTTGTTGGTTAATGAGAGATATTATGATTTTCTAATATTCAGAGCAACGATTATAAAACCCAGCATTTCAGTTACTTGAATAAACTAAGAGACAGGACCTAGTGAGATGGAAAACAAAATTTTTTTTCAAGTGCTATCCTGTTCTAATGCATAAGTCTGGCTATTTTGCCTACACACAAATATATATTTTACCGGTTTCTCCTCTATTTTTGCTTAGCTTAAAACCACCACTGCCATTTCATAGATTTTGTTGTTGTTGTTTGCGGTGCTTGAAGTCTGTGCCTGGGCTGTTCCTCAGATCTTCAGTTCAATGCCAGTGCTCTACTACTTTTGATTTGGCCAGTCCTGGGCTTGAACTCAAGGACTGAGCACTGTCCTTATATTTTCTCAAGGCTAGGGCTCTACCACTTCAGCCTCAGCACCACTTCCAGCATTTTTCTATGTATTTGGTATTAAGGAATTAAAACCAGGTCTTCGTGCATGCTAGGCAAGCACTCTACCACTAGGCCAAACTCTGTGTGAAGTCACAGAATGGACGTGTGTGAACTCACAATGGAGGTGAGTGAAGTCACAGAGTGGAGGTGTGTGAAGTCATAGAATGGAAGTGTGTGAAGTCATAGAATGGAGGTGTGTGATGTCAGAATGGAGGTGTGTGAAGTCACAGAATGGAGGTATGTGACGTCATAAATGTTTGTGTGTGAAGTCATAGCATTGAGGTGTGAAGTCATAGAATGGAGGTGTGAAGTCATAGAATGGAGGTGTGTGACGTCATAGAATGTAGGTGTGTGAAGTCATAGAATGGAGGTGTGTGAAGTCAGATTGGAGGTGTGTGAAGTAAAAGAATGGAGGTGTGTCAACTCAGAAAGGAGGTGTGTGAAGTCATAGAGTGGAGGTGTGTGAAGTTATAGAATGCAGGTGTGTGAAATCATAGAATGCAGGTGTGTGAAGCCACAAAAATGAGGTGTTTGAAGTCAAAATGGAAGTGTGTGAAGTCAGATTGTAGGTGTGTGAAGTCATAGAATGGAGGTGTGTGAAGTCATAGAATGGAGGTGTGTGAACTCATAGAATGGAGGAGTGTGAAGTCATAGAATGGAGGTGTGTGAAGTCGCAGATGGAGGTGTGTGAAGTCATAGAATGGAGGTGTGTGAAGTCACAGAATGGAGGTGTGTGAAGTCACAGATGGAGGTGTGTGAACTCAGAATGGAGGTGTGTGAATTCACAGAAGGGAGGTTTGTGAAGTCATAGAATGGATGTTTCTGAAGTAAGAATGAAGGTGTGTGAAGTCAGAATGGAGGTGTGTAAAGTTATAGAATGGAGGTGTGTGAAGTCACAATGCAGGTGTGTGAACTCAGAGAATGGAGGTGTGTGAAGTCACAATGTAGGTGTGTGAAGTCATAGAATGGAGGTGTGTAAAGTCATAGAATGTAGGTGTGTAAAGTCAAAAAATGGAGGTGTGTGAAATCATAGAAGGGAGGTGTTTGAGTCACAAGAATGGAGGTGTGTGAAGTCATAGAATGGAGGTGTGTGAAGTCATAGAATGGAGTTGTGTGACGTCATATATTGGAGGTGTGTGAAGTTACAGAATGGAGGTGTGTGAAGTCACAGAATGGAAGTGTGTGAAGCCATAGAATGGAGATGTGTGAAGGCACAGAATGGAGGTGTGTGAAATCATAGAATGGAGGTGGGTGAAGTCAGAGAATCGAGGTGTGTGAAGTCACAGAATGGAGGTGTGTGAAGTCATAGAATGAAGGTGTGTGAAGTCAGATTGGAGGTGTGTGAAGTAAAAAGATGGAGGTGTGTCAACTCAGAAAGGAGGTATGTGAAGTCATAGAATGGAGGTTTGTGAAGTCAAAGAATGGAGGTGTGGGAAATCATACAACGGAGGTGTGTGAAATGACAGAACTGAGGTGTGTGAAGTCAGAATGGAGGTGTGTGTATTCAGAATGGAGGTGTGTGAAGTCAGAGACTGGAGGTGTGTGAAGTCACAATGCAGGTGTGTGAACTGATAGAACGTAGGTGTGTGAAGTCATAGAATGGAGGTGTGTGAAGTCATAGAATGGAGGTGTTTGAAGTCACAAAATGGAGGTGTGTGAAGTCACAAAATGGAGGTGTGTGAAGTCATATAATGGAGGTGTGTGAAGTCACAGAATGGAGGTGTGTGAACTCAGGATGGAGGTGTGTGAAGTCACAGAATGGAGATGAGTGAAGTCATAGAATGGAGATATGTGAACTCACAGAATGGAGGTGTGTGAAGTCACAGAATGGAGGTGTGTAAAGTCAGAGAATCGAGGTGTGTGAAGTCACAGAATGGAGGTGTGAGAAGTCACAGAATGGAGGTGTGTGACCTCACAATGCAGGTGAGTGAAGTCACAGAATGGGGGTGTGTGAAGTCTTAGAATGGAAGTGTGTGAAGTCATATGGAGGTGTGTGATGTCAGAATGGAGGTGTGTGAAGTCACAGAATGAAGGTATGTGACGTCATAAATGTTGGTGTGTGAATTCATAGAATGGAGGTGTGTGAAGTCAAAGAATGGAGGTGTGTGAAGTCATAGAATGGAGGTGTGTGAAATCACAGAATGTAGTTGTGTGTAGTCACAGAGTGTAGGTGTGTAAAGTCACAGAGTGGAGGTGTGTGAAGTCTCAGAATGGAGGTGTGTGAAGTCATAGAATGGAGGTGTTTGAAGTCATAGAATGTTGGTTTTTGAAGACACAGAATGGAGGTGTGTGAAGTCATAGAATGGAGTTGTGTGAACTCAGATTGGAGGTGTGTGAAGTAACAGAATGGAGGTGTGTCAACTCAGAAAGGAGGTGTGTGAAGTCATAGAATGGAGGTGTGTGAAGTCATAGAATGCAGGTGTGTGAAATCATAGAATGGAGGTGTGTGAAGCCACAGAAATGAGGTGTTTGAAGTCAAAATGGAAGTGTGTGAAGTCAGAATGGAGATGTGTGAAGTAATACAATGGAGGTGTGTGAAGTCACAGAATGGAGGTGTGTGAACTCATAGAATGGACGAGTTTGAAGTCATAGAATGAAGGTGTGTGAAGTCACAGATGGAGGTGTGTGAAATCATAGAATGGAGGTGTGTGAAGTCACAGAATGGAGGTGTGTGAAGTCATAGAATGGAGGTGTGTGAACTCAGAATGGAGGTGGGTGAATAAAAAGAAGGGAGGTTTGTGAAGTCATAGAATGGATGTTTCTGAAGTAAGAATGAAGGTGTGTGAAGTCATAGAATGGAGGTGTATGAAGTCAAAATGCAGGTGTGTGAAGTCAAACAATGGATGTGTGTTAAGTCAAAGAATGGACGTGTGTGAAGTCACAGAATGGAAGTGTGTGAAGTCAACATGGAGGTCTGTGAAGTCAGAGAATGGAGGTGTGTGAAGTCATAGAATGGAGGTGTGTCAAGTCAGAATGGAGATGTGTGAAGGCACAGAATGGAGGTGTGTGATGTCATAGAATGGAGGTGTGTGAAATCATAGAATGGAGGTTTGTGACGTCACAGATTGACGTGTGTGAAGTCAGAATGGAGGTGTGTGAAGTCAGAATGGAGGTGTGTAAAGTCATAGAATGGAGGTATGTGAAGTCACAATGCAGGTGTGTGAACTCAGAGAATGGAGGTGTGTGAAGTCATAGAATGGAGGTGTGTAAAGTCATAGAATGTAGGTGTGTAAAGTCAAAAAATGGAGGTGTGTGAAGTCATAGAATGGAGGTGTTTGAGTCACAGAATGGAGGTGTGTGAAGTCATAGAATGGAGGTGTGTGAAGACATAGAATGGAGGTGTGTGAAGTCATATATTGGAGGTGTGTGAAGTTACAGAATGGAGGTGTGTGAAGTCACAGAATGTAGGTGTGTGAACTCAGAATGGAGGTGTGGGAAGTCACAAAATGGAGGTGTGTGAAGTCGTAGAATGGAGATGTGTGAAGGCAAAGTATGGAGGTGTGTGAAATCATAGAATGGAGGTGTGTGAAGTCAGAGAATCGAGGTGTGTGAAGTCACAGAATGGAGGTGTGTGAGGTCACAGAATGGAGGTGTGTGAACACACAATGGAGGTGTGTGAATTCACAGAAGGGAGGTTTGTGAAGTCATAGAATGGATGTTTCTGAAGTAAGAATGAAGGTGTGTGAACCCATAGAATGGAGGTTTGTGAAGTCAAAATGCTGGTGTGTGAAGTCAAACACGGGAGGTGTGTGAAGTCACAGAATGGAGGTGTGTGAAGTCACAGAATGGAGGTGTGTGAAGTCACAGAATGGAAGTGTGTGAAGTAAAAATGGAGGTGTGTGAAGTCAGAGAATGGAGGTGTGTGAAGTCAAATGATGGACGTTTGTGAAGTCAAAATTGTGGTGTGTGAAGTCACAAATGCAGGTGTGTGAAGTCACAGAATGGAGGTGTGTGAAGTCAAAATGGAGGTGTGTGAAGTCAAAGAATGGATGTGTTTGAAGTCATACAATGGAGGTGTATGAAGTCATGGAATGGAGGTTTGTGAAGTCAAACATTGGAAGTGTGTGAAGTTACAGAATGGAGGTGTGTGAAGTCATAGAATGGAGGTGTGTGAAGTCAGAGAATGGGGGTGTGTGAAGTCAGAATGAAGGTGTGTGAAGTCATAGAATGGAGGTGTGTGCAGTCATAGAATGGAGGTGTGTGAAGTCATAGATTGGAAGTGTGTGAAGTCATAGAATGGAGGTGTGTGAAGTCATAGATTGAAGGTGTGTGGAAGTCATAGTATGGAGGTATGTGAAGTAACAGAAAGGAGGTGTGTGAAGTCACAGAATGGAGTTGCGTGAAGTCACAATGGAGGTGTGGGAAGTCATAGAATGGAGGTGTGTGAAATCAAAGAATGGAGGTTTGTTAAGTCATAGAATGGATTGTGTGTGCAATCATAGAATGGAGGTGTGTGAAGTCATAGAATGGAGGTGTGTGAAGTCATAGATTGGAAGTGTGTGAAGTCATAGAATGGAGGTGTGTGAAGTCATAGATTGAAAGTGTGTGGAAGGCATAGTATGGAGGTGTGTGAAGTCACTGAAAGGAGGTGTGTGAAGTCACAGAATGGAGGTGTGTGAAGTCAAAATGGAGGTGTGTGAAGTCAAAGAATGGAGGTGTGTGAAGTCATAGAATGGAGGTGTATGAAGTCATGGAATGGAGGTTTGTGAAGTCAAACATTGGAAGTGTGTGAAGTTACAGAATGGAGGTGTGTGAAGTCATAGAATGGAGGTGTGAAGTCATAGAATGGAGGAGTGTGAAGTCAGAATGGAGATGTGTGAAGTAACAGAAAGGAGGTGTGTGAAGTCACAGAATGGAGTTGTGTGAAGTCACAATGGAGGTGTGTGAAGTCATAGAATGGAGGTGTGTGAAATCAAAGAATGGAGGTTTGTTAAGTCATAGAATGGATTGTGTGTGCAATCATAGAATGGAGGTGTGTGAAGTCACAGAATTGAGGTGTGTAAAGTCACAGAGTGGAGGTATGTGAAGTCACAGAATGGAGTTGTGTGTGAAGTCATAGAATGGAGGTGTGTGAAGTCACAGAATGCAGGTGTGTGATGTCAGAATGGAGGTGTGTGAAGTCACAGAATGGAGGTATGTGACTTCATAAATGTTGGTGTGTGAAGTCATAGAATGGAGGTGTGAAGTCATAGAATGGAGGTGTGTGAAGTCATAGAATGGAGGTGTGTGAAGTCACAGAAGGCAGGTGTGTGAAGTCACAGAATACAGTTGTGTGAAGTCATGGAATGAAGGTGTGTGAAGTCAGAATGCAGGTGTGTGAAGTCATAGAATGGAGGTGTGTGAAGTCATAGAATGGCGGTGTGTGAAGTCATAGATTGGAAGTGTGTGAAGTCATAGAATGGAGGTGTGTGAAGTCATAGATTGAAGGTGTGTGGAAGGCATAGTAGGGAGGTGTGTGAAGTCACTGAAAGGAGGTGTGTGAAGTCACAGAATGGAGGTGTGTGAAGTCAAAATGGAGGTGTGTGAAGTCAAAGAATGGAGGTGTGTGAAGTCATAGAAAGGAGGTGTATGAAGTCATGGAATGGAGGTTTGTGAAGTCAAACATTGGAAGTGTGTGAAGTTACAGAATGGAGGTGTGTGAAGTCACAGAATGGAGGTGTGTGAAGTCACAGAATGTTGGTGTGTGAAGTCATAGAATGGATGTGTATGAAGTCATAGAATGGAGCTGTGTGAAGTCAAACATTGGAAGTGTGTGAAGTTACAGAATGGAGGTGTGTGAAGTCAAAATGGAGGTGTGTGAAGTCAAAGAATGGATGTGTTTGAAGTCATACAATGGAGGTGTATGAAGTCATGGAATGGAGGTTTGTGAAGTCAAAATGCTGGTGTGTGAAGTCAAACACGGGAGGTGTGTGAAGTTACAGAATGGAGGTGTGTGAAGTCACAGAATGGAGGTGTGTGAAGTCACAGAATGGAAGTGTGTGAAGTAAAAATGGAGGTGTGTGAAGTCAGAGAATGGAGGTGTGTGAAGTCAAATGATGGACGTTTGTGAAGTCAAAATTGTGGTGTGTGAAGTCACAAATGCAGGTGTGTGAAGTCACAGAATGGAGGTGTGTGAAGTCAAAATGGAGGTGTGTGAAGTCAAAGAATGGATGTGTTTGAAGTCATACAATGGAGGTGTATGAAGTCATGGAATGGAGGTTTGTGAAGTCAAACATTGGAAGTGTGTGAAGTTACAGAATGGAGGTGTGTGAAGTCATAGAATGGAGGTGTGTGAAGTCAGAGAATGGAGGTGTGTGAAGTCAGAATGAAGGTGTGTGAAGTCATAGAATGGAGGTGTGTGCAGTCATAGAATGGAGGTGTGTGAAGTCATTGATTGGAAGTGTGTAAAGTCATAGAATGGAGGTGTGTGAAGTCATAGATTGAAGGTGTGTGGAAGTCATAGTATGGAGGTGTGTGAAGTAACAGAAAGGAGGTGTGTGAAGTCACAGAATGGAGTTGTGTGAAGTCACAATGGAGGTGTGTGAAGTCATAGAATGGAAGTGTGTGAAATCAAAGAATGGAGGTTTGTTAAGTCATAGAATGGATTGTGTGTGCAATCATAGAATGGAGGTGTGTGAAGTCACAGAATTGAGGTGTGTAAAGTCACAGAGTGGAGGTGTGTGAAGTCACAGAATGGAGTTGTGTGTGAAGTCATAGAATGGAGGTGTGTGAAGTCACAGAATGCAGGTGTGTGATGTCAGAATGGAGGTGTGTGAAGTCACAGAATGGAGGTATGTGACTTCATAAATGTTGGTGTGTGAAGTCATAGAATGGAGGTGTGAAGTCATAGAATGGAGGTGTGTGAAGTCATAGAATGGAGGTGTGTGAAGTCACAGAAGGCAGGTGTGTGAAGTCACAGAATACAGTTGTGTGAAGTCATGGAATGGAGGTGTGTGAAGTCAGAATGCAGGTGTGTGAAGTCATAGAATGGAGGTGTGTGAAGTCATAGAATGGAGGTGTGTGAAGTCATAGATTGGAAGTGTGTGAAGTCATAGAATGGAGGTGTGTGAAGTCATAGATTGAAGGTGTGTGGAAGGCATAGTATGGAGGTGTGTGAAGTCACAGAATGGAGGTGTGTGAACTCATAGAATGGACGAGTTTGAAGTCATAGAATGAAGGTGTGTGAAGTCACAGATGGAGGTGTGTGAAATCATAGAATGGAGGTGTGTGAAGTCACAGAATGGAGGTGTGTGAAGTCATAGAATGGAGGTGTGTGAACTCAGAATGGAGGTGGGTGAATAAAAAGAAGGGAGGTTTGTGAAGTCATAGAATGGATGTTTCTGAAGTAAGAATGAAGGTGTGTGAAGTCATAGAATGGAGGTGTATGAAGTCAAAATGCAGGTGTGTGAAGTCAAACAATGGATGTGTGTTAAGTCAAAGAATGGACGTGTGTGAAGTCACAGAATGGAAGTGTGTGAAGTCAACATGGAGGTCTGTGAAGTCAGAGAATGGAGGTGTGTGAAGTCATAGAATGGAGGTGTGTCAAGTCAGAATGGAGATGTGTGAAGGCACAGAATGGAGGTGTGTGATGTCATAGAATGGAGGTGTGTGAAATCATAGAATGGAGGTTTGTGACGTCACAGATTGACGTGTGTGAAGTCAGAATGGAGGTGTGTGAAGTCAGAATGGAGGTGTGTAAAGTCATAGAATGGAGGTATGTGAAGTCACAATGCAGGTGTGTGAACTCAGAGAATGGAGGTGTGTGAAGTCATAGAATGGAGGTGTGTAAAGTCATAGAATGTAGGTGTGTAAAGTCAAAAAATGGAGGTGTGTGAAGTCATAGAATGGAGGTGTTTGAGTCACAGAATGGAGGTGTGTGAAGTCATAGAATGGAGGTGTGTGAAGACATAGAATGGAGGTGTGTGAAGTCATATATTGGAGGTGTGTGAAGTTACAGAATGGAGGTGTGTGAAGTCACAGAATGTAGGTGTGTGAACTCAGAATGGAGGTGTGGGAAGTCACAAAATGGAGGTGTGTGAAGTCGTAGAATGGAGATGTGTGAAGGCAAAGTATGGAGGTGTGTGAAATCATAGAATGGAGGTGTGTGAAGTCAGAGAATCGAGGTGTGTGAAGTCACAGAATGGAGGTGTGTGAGGTCACAGAATGGAGGTGTGTGAACACACAATGGAGGTGTGTGAATTCACAGAAGGGAGGTTTGTGAAGTCATAGAATGGATGTTTCTGAAGTAAGAATGAAGGTGTGTGAACCCATAGAATGGAGGTTTGTGAAGTCAAAATGCTGGTGTGTGAAGTCAAACACGGGAGGTGTGTGAAGTCACAGAATGGAGGTGTGTGAAGTCACAGAATGGAGGTGTGTGAAGTCACAGAATGGAAGTGTGTGAAGTAAAAATGGAGGTGTGTGAAGTCAGAGAATGGAGGTGTGTGAAGTCAAATGATGGACGTTTGTGAAGTCAAAATTGTGGTGTGTGAAGTCACAAATGCAGGTGTGTGAAGTCACAGAATGGAGGTGTGTGAAGTCAAAATGGAGGTGTGTGAAGTCAAAGAATGGATGTGCTTGAAGTCATACAATGGAGGTGTATGAAGTCATGGAATGGAGGTTTGTGAAGTCAAACATTGGAAGTGTGTGAAGTTACAGAATGGAGGTGTGTGAAGTCATAGAATGGAGGTGTGTGAAGTCAGAGAATGGGGGTGTGTGAAGTCAGAATGAAGGTGTGTGAAGTCATAGAATGGAGGTGTGTGCAGTCATAGAATGGAGGTGTGTGAAGTCATAGATTGGAAGTGTGTGAAGTCATAGAATGGAGGTGTGTGAAGTCATAGATTGAAGGTGTGTGGAAGTCATAGTATGGAGGTATGTGAAGTAACAGAAAGGAGGTGTGTGAAGTCACAGAATGGAGTTGCGTGAAGTCACAATGGAGGTGTGGGAAGTCATAGAATGGAGGTGTGTGAAATCAAAGAATGGAGGTTTGTTAAGTCATAGAATGGATTGTGTGTGCAATCATAGAATGGAGGTGTGTGAAGTCATAGAATGGAGGTGTGTGAAGTCATAGATTGGAAGTGTGTGAAGTCATAGAATGGAGGTGTGTGAAGTCATAGATTGAAAGTGTGTGGAAGGCATAGTATGGAGGTGTGTGAAGTCACTGAAAGGAGGTGTGTGAAGTCACAGAATGGAGGTGTGTGAAGTCAAAATGGAGGTGTGTGAAGTCAAAGAATGGAGGTGTGTGAAGTCATAGAATGGAGGTGTATGAAGTCATGGAATGGAGGTTTGTGAAGTCAAACATTGGAAGTGTGTGAAGTTACAGAATGGAGGTGTGTGAAGTCATAGAATGGAGGTGTGAAGTCATAGAATGGAGGAGTGTGAAGTCAAAATGGAGATGTGTGAAGTAACAGAAAGGAGGTGTGTGAAGTCACAGAATGGAGTTGTGTGAAGTCACAATGGAGGTGTGTGAAGTCATAGAATGGAGGTGTGTGAAATCAAAGAATGGAGGTTTGTTAAGTCATAGAATGGATTGTGTGTGCAATCATAGAATGGAGGTGTGTGAAGTCACAGAATTGAGGTGTGTAAAGTCACAGAGTGGAGGTATGTGAAGTCACAGAATGGAGTTGTGTGTGAAGTCATAGAATGGAGGTGTGTGAAGTCACAGAATGCAGGTGTGTGATGTCAGAATGGAGGTGTGTGAAGTCACAGAATGGAGGTATGTGACTTCATAAATGTTGGTGTGTGAAGTCATAGAATGGAGGTGTGAAGTCATAGAATGGAGGTGTGTGAAGTCATAGAATGGAGGTGTGTGAAGTCACAGAAGGCAGGTGTGTGAAGTCACAGAATACAGTTGTGTGAAGTCATGGAATGAAGGTGTGTGAAGTCAGAATGCAGGTGTGTGAAGTCATAGAATGGAGGTGTGTGAAGTCATAGAATGGCGGTGTGTGAAGTCATAGATTGGAAGTGTGTGAAGTCATAGAATGGAGGTGTGTGAAGTCATAGATTGAAGGTGTGTGGAAGGCATAGTAGGGAGGTGTGTGAAGTCACTGAAAGGAGGTGTGTGAAGTCACAGAATGGAGGTGTGTGAAGTCAAAATGGAGGTGTGTGAAGTCAAAGAATGGAGGTGTGTGAAGTCATAGAAAGGAGGTGTATGAAGTCATGGAATGGAGGTTTGTGAAGTCAAACATTGGAAGTGTGTGAAGTTACAGAATGGAGGTGTGTGAAGTCACAGAATGGAGGTGTGTGAAGTCACAGAATGTTGGTGTGTGAAGTCATAGAATGGATGTGTATGAAGTCATAGAATGGAGCTGTGTGAAGTCAAACATTGGAAGTGTGTGAAGTTACAGAATGGAGGTGTGTGAAGTCAAAATGGAGGTGTGTGAAGTCAAAGAATGGATGTGTTTGAAGTCATACAATGGAGGTGTATGAAGTCATGGAATGGAGGTTTGTGAAGTCAAAATGCTGGTGTGTGAAGTCAAACACGGGAGGTGTGTGAAGTCACAGAATGGAGGTGTGTGAAGTCACAGAATGGAGTTGTGTGTGAAGTCATAGAATGGAGGTGTGTGAAGTCACAGAATGCAGGTGTGTGATGTCAGAATGGAGGTGTGTGAAGTCACAGAATGGAGGTATGTGACTTCATAAATGTTGGTGTGTGAAGTCATAGAATGGAGGTGTGAAGTCATAGAATGGAGGTGTGTGAAGTCATAGAATGGAGGTGTGTGAAGTCACAGAAGGCAGGTGTGTGAAGTCACAGAATACAGTTGTGTGAAGTCATGGAATGGAGGTGTGTGAAGTCAGAATGCAGGTGTGTGAAGTCATAGAATGGAGGTGTGTGAAGTCATAGAATGGAGGTGTGTGAAGTCATAGATTGGAAGTGTGTGAAGTCATAGAATGGAGGTGTGTGAAGTCATAGATTGAAGGTGTGTGGAAGGCATAGTATGGAGGTGTGTGAAGTCACAGAATGGAGGTGTGTGAACTCATAGAATGGACGAGTTTGAAGTCATAGAATGAAGGTGTGTGAAGTCACAGATGGAGGTGTGTGAAATCATAGAATGGAGGTGTGTGAAGTCACAGAATGGAGGTGTGTGAAGTCATAGAATGGAGGTGTGTGAACTCAGAATGGAGGTGGGTGAATAAAAAGAAGGGAGGTTTGTGAAGTCATAGAATGGATGTTTCTGAAGTAAGAATGAAGGTGTGTGAAGTCATAGAATGGAGGTGTATGAAGTCAAAATGCAGGTGTGTGAAGTCAAACAATGGATGTGTGTTAAGTCAAAGAATGGACGTGTGTGAAGTCACAGAATGGAAGTGTGTGAAGTCAACATGGAGGTCTGTGAAGTCAGAGAATGGAGGTGTGTGAAGTCATAGAATGGAGGTGTGTCAAGTCAGAATGGAGATGTGTGAAGGCACAGAATGGAGGTGTGTGATGTCATAGAATGGAGGTGTGTGAAATCATAGAATGGAGGTTTGTGACGTCACAGATTGACGTGTGTGAAGTCAGAATGGAGGTGTGTGAAGTCAGAATGGAGGTGTGTAAAGTCATAGAATGGAGGTATGTGAAGTCACAATGCAGGTGTGTGAACTCAGAGAATGGAGGTGTGTGAAGTCATAGAATGGAGGTGTGTAAAGTCATAGAATGTAGGTGTGTAAAGTCAAAAAATGGAGGTGTGTGAAGTCATAGAATGGAGGTGTTTGAGTCACAGAATGGAGGTGTGTGAAGTCATAGAATGGAGGTGTGTGAAGACATAGAATGGAGGTGTGTGAAGTCATATATTGGAGGTGTGTGAAGTTACAGAATGGAGGTGTGTGAAGTCACAGAATGTAGGTGTGTGAACTCAGAATGGAGGTGTGGGAAGTCACAAAATGGAGGTGTGTGAAGTCGTAGAATGGAGATGTGTGAAGGCAAAGTATGGAGGTGTGTGAAATCATAGAATGGAGGTGTGTGAAGTCAGAGAATCGAGGTGTGTGAAGTCACAGAATGGAGGTGTGTGAGGTCACAGAATGGAGGTGTGTGAACACACAATGGAGGTGTGTGAATTCACAGAAGGGAGGTTTGTGAAGTCATAGAATGGATGTTTCTGAAGTAAGAATGAAGGTGTGTGAACCCATAGAATGGAGGTTTGTGAAGTCAAAATGCTGGTGTGTGAAGTCAAACACGGGAGGTGTGTGAAGTCACAGAATGGAGGTGTGTGAAGTCACAGAATGGAGGTGTGTGAAGTCACAGAATGGAAGCGTGTGAAGTAAAAATGGAGGTGTGTGAAGTCAGAGAATGGAGGTGTGTGAAGTCAAATGATGGACGTTTGTGAAGTCAAAATTGTGGTGTGTGAAGTCACAAATGCAGGTGTGTGAAGTCACAGAATGGAGGTGTGTGAAGTCAAAATGGAGGTGTGTGAAGTCAAAGAATGGATGTGCTTGAAGTCATACAATGGAGGTGTATGAAGTCATGGAATGGAGGTTTGTGAAGTCAAACATTGGAAGTGTGTGAAGTTACAGAATGGAGGTGTGTGAAGTCATAGAATGGAGGTGTGTGAAGTCAGAGAATGGGGGTGTGTGAAGTCAGAATGAAGGTGTGTGAAGTCATAGAATGGAGGTGTGTGCAGTCATAGAATGGAGGTGTGTGAAGTCATAGATTGGAAGTGTGTGAAGTCATAGAATGGAGGTGTGTGAAGTCATAGATTGAAGGTGTGTGGAAGTCATAGTATGGAGGTATGTGAAGTAACAGAAAGGAGGTGTGTGAAGTCACAGAATGGAGTTGCGTGAAGTCACAATGGAGGTGTGGGAAGTCATAGAATGGAGGTGTGTGAAATCAAAGAATGGAGGTTTGTTAAGTCATAGAATGGATTGTGTGTGCAATCATAGAATGGAGGTGTGTGAAGTCATAGAATGGAGGTGTGTGAAGTCATAGATTGGAAGTGTGTGAAGTCATAGAATGGAGGTGTGTGAAGTCATAGATTGAAAGTGTGTGGAAGGCATAGTATGGAGGTGTGTGAAGTCACTGAAAGGAGGTGTGTGAAGTCACAGAATGGAGGTGTGTGAAGTCAAAATGGAGGTGTGTGAAGTCAAAGAATGGAGGTGTGTGAAGTCATAGAATGGAGGTGTATGAAGTCATGGAATGGAGGTTTGTGAAGTCAAACATTGGAAGTGTGTGAAGTTACAGAATGGAGGTGTGTGAAGTCATAGAATGGAGGTGTGAAGTCATAGAATGGAGGAGTGTGAAGTCAAAATGGAGATGTGTGAAGTAACAGAAAGGAGGTGTGTGAAGTCACAGAATGGAGTTGTGTGAAGTCACAATGGAGGTGTGTGAAGTCATAGAATGGAGGTGTGTGAAATCAAAGAATGGAGGTTTGTTAAGTCATAGAATGGATTGTGTGTGCAATCATAGAATGGAGGTGTGTGAAGTCACAGAATTGAGGTGTGTAAAGTCACAGAGTGGAGGTATGTGAAGTCACAGAATGGAGTTGTGTGTGAAGTCATAGAATGGAGGTGTGTGAAGTCACAGAATGCAGGTGTGTGATGTCAGAATGGAGGTGTGTGAAGTCACAGAATGGAGGTATGTGACTTCATAAATGTTGGTGTGTGAAGTCATAGAATGGAGGTGTGAAGTCATAGAATGGAGGTGTGTGAAGTCATAGAATGGAGGTGTGTGAAGTCACAGAAGGCAGGTGTGTGAAGTCACAGAATACAGTTGTGTGAAGTCATGGAATGAAGGTGTGTGAAGTCAGAATGCAGGTGTGTGAAGTCATAGAATGGAGGTGTGTGAAGTCATAGAATGGCGGTGTGTGAAGTCATAGATTGGAAGTGTGTGAAGTCATAGAATGGAGGTGTGTGAAGTCATAGATTGAAGGTGTGTGGAAGGCATAGTAGGGAGGTGTGTGAAGTCACTGAAAGGAGGTGTGTGAAGTCACAGAATGGAGGTGTGTGAAGTCAAAATGGAGGTGTGTGAAGTCAAAGAATGGAGGTGTGTGAAGTCATAGAAAGGAGGTGTATGAAGTCATGGAATGGAGGTTTGTGAAGTCAAACATTGGAAGTGTGTGAAGTTACAGAATGGAGGTGTGTGAAGTCACAGAATGGAGGTGTGTGAAGTCACAGAATGTTGGTGTGTGAAGTCATAGAATGGATGTGTATGAAGTCATAGAATGGAGCTGTGTGAAGTCAAACATTGGAAGTGTGTGAAGTTACAGAATGGAGGTGTGTGAAGTCAAAATGGAGGTGTGTGAAGTCAAAGAATGGATGTGTTTGAAGTCATACAATGGAGGTGTATGAAGTCATGGAATGGAGGTTTGTGAAGTCAAAATGCTGGTGTGTGAAGTCAAACACGGGAGGTGTGTGAAGTCACAGAATGGAGGTGTGTGAAGTCACAGAATGGAGGTGTGTGAAGTCACAGAATGGAAGTGTGTGAAGTAAAAATGGAGGTGTGTGAAGTCAGAGAATGGAGGTGTGTGAAGTCAAATGATGGACGTTTGTGAAGTCAAAATTGTGGTGTGTGAAGTCACAAATGCAGGTGTGTGAAGTCACAGAATGGAGGTGTGTGAAGTCAAAATGGAGGTGTGTGAAGTCAAAGAATGGATGTGTTTGAAGTCATACAATGGAGGTGTATGAAGTCATGGAATGGAGGTTTGTGAAGTCAAACATTGGAAGTGTGTGAAGTTACAGAATGGAGGTGTGTGAAGTCATAGAATGGAGGTGTGTGAAGTCAGAGAATGGAGGTGTGTGAAGTCAGAATGAAGGTGTGTGAAGTCATAGAATGGAGGTGTGTGCAGTCATAGAATGGAGGTGTGTGAAGTCATAGATTGGAAGTGTGTAAAGTCATAGAATGGAGGTGTGTGAAGTCATAGATTGAAGGTGTGTGGAAGTCATAGTATGGAGGTGTGTGAAGTAACAGAAAGGAGGTGTGTGAAGTCACAGAATGGAGTTGTGTGAAGTCACAATGGAGGTGTGTGAAGTCATAGAATGGAAGTGTGTGAAATCAAAGAATGGAGGTTTGTTAAGTCATAGAATGGATTGTGTGTGCAATCATAGAATGGAGGTGTGTGAAGTCACAGAATTGAGGTGTGTAAAGTCACAGAGTGGAGGTGTGTGAAGTCATAGAATGGAGGTGTGTGAAGTCACAGAATGCAGGTGTGTGATGTCAGAATGGAGGTGTGTGAAGTCACAGAATGGAGGTATGTGACTTCATAAATGTTGGTTTGTGAAGTCATAGAATGGAGGTGTGAAGTCATAGAATGGAGGTGTGTGAAGTCATAGAATGGAGGTGTGTGAAGTCACAGAAGGCAGGTGTGTGAAGTCACAGAATACAGTTGTGTGAAGTCATGGAATGGAGGTGTGTGAAGTCAGAATGCAGGTGTGTGAAGTCATAGAATGGAGGTGTGTGAAGTCATAGAATGGAGGTGTGTGAAGTCATAGATTGGAAGTGTGTGAAGTCATAGAATGGAGGTGTGTGAAGTCATAGATTGAAGGTGTGTGGAAGGCATAGTATGGAGGTGTGTGAAGTCACTGAAAGGAGGTGTGTGAAGTCACAGAATGGAGGTGTGTGAAGTCAAAATGGAGGTGTGTGAAGTCAAAGAATGGAGGTGTGTGAAGTCATAGAATGGAGGTGTATGAAGTCATGGAATGGAGGTTTGTGAAGTCAAACATTGGAAGTGTGTGAAGTTACAAAATGGAGGTGTGTGAAGTCATAGAATGGAGGTGTGTGAAGTCATAGAATGGAGGAGTGTGAAGTCAGAATGGAGATGTGTGAAGTAACAGAAAGGAGGTGTGTGAAGTCACAGAATGGAGTTGTGTGAAGTCACAATGGAGGTGTGTGAAGTCATAGAATGGAGGTGTGTGAAATCAAAGAATGGAGGTTTGTTAAGTCATAGAATGGATTGTGTGTGCAATCATAGAATGGAGGTGTGTGAAGTCACAGAATTGAGGTGTGTAAAGTCACAGAGTGGAGGTATGTGAAGTCACAGAATGGAGTTGTGTGTGAAGTCATAGAATGGAGGTGTGTGAAGTCACAGAATGCAGGTGTGTGATGTCAGAATGGAGGTGTGTGAAGTCACAGAATGGAGGTATGTGACTTCATAAATGTTGGTGTGTGAAGTCATAGAATGGAGGTGTGAAGTCATAGAATGGAGGTGTGTGAAGTCATAGAATTGAGGTGTGTGAAGTCACAGAAGGCAGGTGTGTGAAGTCACAGAATACAGTTGTGTGAAGTCATGGAATGAAGGTGTGTGAAGTCAGAATGCAGGTGTGTGAAGTCATAGAATGGAGGTGTGTGAAGTCATAGAATGGCGGTGTGTGAAGTCATAGATTGGAAGTGTGTGAAGTCATAGAATGGAGGTGTGTGAAATCATAGATTGAAGGTGTGTGGAAGGCATAGTATGGAGGTGTGTGAAGTCACTGAAAGGAGGTGTGTGAAGTCACAGAATGGAGGTGTGTGAAGTCATAGAAAGGAGGTGTATGAAGTCATGGAATGGAGGTTTGTGAAGTCAAACATTGGAAGTGTGTGAAGTTACAGAATGGAGGTGTGTGAAGTCACAGAATGGAGGTGTGTGAAGTCACAGAATGTTCGTGTGTGAAGTCATAGAATGGATGTGTATGAAGTCATAGAATGGAGGTGTGTGAAGTCAGAATGCAGGTGTGTGAAGTCATAGAATGGAGGTGTGTGAAGTAATAGAATGGAGGTTTGTGAAGTCAGAATGGAAATGTGTGAAGTCACATAATTGAGGTGTGTGAAGTCATAGAATATTGGTGTATGAAGTACTAGATTGGAGTTGTATGAAGTCATAGAATGGAGGTGTGTGAAGTCAGAATGCAGGTGTGTGAAGTCATAGAATGGAGGTGTGTGAAGTCATAGAATTGAGGTGTGTGAAGTCATAGATTGGAAGTGTGTGAAGTCATAGAATGGAGCTGTGGGAAGTCATAGAATGGAGGTGTGTGAAGTTATAGAATGGAGGTGTGTGAAGTCACAGAATCGAGTTGTGTGAAGTCACAATGGAGGTGTGTGAAGTCATAGAATAGAGGTGTGTGAATTCAGAATAGAGGTGTGCGAAGTCATAGAATGGAGGTGTGTGAAGTCAGAAAGGATGTGTGTGAATTCATAGAATCGAGGTGTGTGAAGTCACAATGGAGGTGTGTGAAGTCATAGAATGGGGGTTTTTGCAGTCACAGAATGGAGGTGTGTGAAGTCATAGAATGCAGGTGTGGGAAGTAAAAATGGAGTTTGTGAACTCATAGAATGAAGGTGTGTGAACTCATAGAATGGAGGTTGTGAAGTCATGGAATGGAGGTGTGTGAAGTCAAAGAATGGAGGTGTGTGAAGTCAAACAATAGAGGTGTGTGAAGTCAAACAATGGAGGTGTGTGAAGTCACAGAATGGATGTGTGTGAAGTCAAAACGGAGGTGTGTGAAGTCACAAAATGGAGGTGTGTGAAGTCACAGAATGAAGGTGTGTGAAGTCAAAAAATAGAGGTGTGTGAGGTGAAACCATGGAGGTGTGTGAAATCACAAAATGGATGTGTGTGAAGTCAAAACGGAGGTGTGTGAAGTCCCAAAATGGAGGTGTGTGAAGTCACAGAATGAAGGTGTGGGAAGTCAAAAAGGAGGTGTGTGAAGTCAAAATGGAGGTGTCTGAAGTCAAAGAATGGAGGTGTGTGAAGTCACAGAATGGAAGTGTGTGAAGTCAAAATTGAGGTGTGTGAAGTCACAGAATGGAGGTGTGTGAAGTCACAGAATGGAGGTGTGTGAAGTCAAAATGGAGGTGTGTGAAGTCAAAGAAATAGGTGTGTGAAGTCATAGAATGGAGGTCTGTGAAGTCATGGAATGGAGGTTTCGGAGGTCAAATATTTGAAGTGTGTGAAGTTACAGAAAGGAGGTGTGTGAAGTCATAGAATGGAGGTGTGTGAAGTCATAGAATGGAGGTGTGTGAAGTCACACAAGGCAGGTGTGTGAAGTCACAGAATAGAGTTGTGTGAAATCACAATGGAGGTGTGTGGATTCATAGTATGGAGGTGTGTGAAGTGACAGAATGGAGGTGTGTGAAGTCAGATTGGAGGTGTGTGAAGTAACAGAATGGAGGTGTGTCAACTCAGAAAGGAGGTGTGTGAAGTCATAGAATGGAGGTGTGTGAAGTCATAGAATAGAGGTGTGTGAAATCATAGAATGGAGGTGTGTGAAGTCACAGAAATGAGGTGTTTGAAGTCAAAATGGAAGTGTGTGAAGTCAAATTGTAGGTGTGTGAAGTCATAGAATGGAGGTGTGTGAAGTCATAGAATGGAGGTGTGTGAAGTCACAGAATGGAGGTGTGTGAACTCATAGAATGGAGGATTGTGAAGTCATGGAATGGAGGTGTGTGAAGTCACAGATGGAGGTGTTTGAAGACATAGAATGGAGGTGTGTGAAGTCACAGAATGGAGGTGTGTGAAGTCACAGAATGGAGGTGTGTGAACTCAGAATGGAGGTGTGTGAATTCACAGAAGGGAGGTTTGTGAAGTCATAGAATGGATGTTTCTGAAGTAAGAATGAAGGTGTGTGAAGCCATAGAACGGAGGTTTGTGAAGTCAGAATGCTGGTGTGTGAAGTCAAACACGTGAGGTGTGTGAAGTCAAATGATGGACGTTTGTGAAGTCAAAATTGTGGTGTGTGAAGTCACAAATGCAGGTGTGTGAAGTCACAGAATGGAGGGGTGTGAAGTCAAAGAATTGATGTGTTTGAAGTCATAGATTGGAAGTGTGTGAAGTCATAGAATGGAGGTGTGTGAAGTCACAGATTGAAGGTGTGTGGAAGTCATAGTATGGAGGTGTGTGAAGTCACAGAAAGGAGGTGTGTGAAGTCACAGAATGGAGTTCTGTGAAGTCACAATGGAGGTGTGTGAAGTCATAGAATGGAGGTGTGTGAAATCAAAGAATGGAGGTTTGTTAAGTCATAGAATGGATTGTGTGTGCAATCATAGAATGGAGGTGTGTGAAGTCACAGAATTGAGGTGTGTAAAGTCACAGAGTGGAGGTTTGTGAAGTCACAGAATGGAGTTGTGTGTGAAGTCATAGAATGGAGGTGTGTGAAGTCACAGAATGGAGGTGTGTGATGTCAGAATGGAGGTGTGTGAAGTCACAGAATGGAGGTATGTGACTTCATAAATGTTGGTGTGTGAAGTCATAGAATGGAGGTGTGTGAAGTCATAGAATGGAGGTGTGTGAAGTCACAGAAGGCAGGTGTGTGAAGTCACAGAATACAGTTGTGTGAAGTCATGGAAGGGAGGTGTGTGAAGTCAGAATGCAGGTGTGTGAAGTCATAGAATGGAGGTGTGTGAAGTCATAGAATGGAGGTGTGTGAAGTCATAGATTGGAAGTGTGTGAAGTCATAGAATGGAGGTGTGTGAAATCATAGATTGAAGGTGTGTGGAAGGCATAGTATGGAGGTGTGTGAAGTCACTGAAAGGAGGTGTGTGAAGTCACAGAATGGAGGTGTGTGAAGTCAAAATGGAGGTGTGTGAAGTCAAAGAATGGAGGCGTGTGAAGTCATAGAATGGAGGTGTATGAAGTCATGGAATGGAGGTTTGTGAAGTCAAACATTGGAAGTATGTGAAGTTACAGAATGGAGATGTGTGAAGTAACAGAAAGGAGGTGTGTGAAGTCACAGAATGTTGGTGTGTGAAGTCATAGAATGGATGTGTATGAAGTCATAGAATGGAGGTGTGTGAAGTCAGAATGCAGGTGTGTGAAGTCATAGAATGGAGGTGTGTGAAGTCATAGAATGGAGGTGTGTGAAGTCATAGATTGGAAGTGTGTGAAGTCATAGAATGGAGGTGTGTCAAGTAATAGAATGGAGGTTTGTGAAGTCAAAATGGAGATGTGTGAAGTCACATAATTGAGGTGTGTGAAGTCATAGAATATTGGTGTATGAAGTACTAGATTGGAGTTGTATGAAGTCATAGAATAAAGGTGTGTGAAGTCAGAATGCAGGTGTGTGAAGTCATAGAATGGAGGTGTGTGAAGTCATAGAATTGAGGTGTGTGAAGTCATAGATTGGAAGTGTGTGAAGTCATAGAATGGAGCTGTGGGAAGTCATAGAATGGAGGTGTGTGAAGTTATAGAATGGAGGTGTGTGAAGTCACAGAATCGAGTTGTGTGAAGTCACAATGGAGGTGTGTGAAGTCATAGAATAGAGGTGTGTGAATTCAGAATAGAGGTGTGCGAAGTCATAGAATGGAGGTGTGTGAAGTCAGAATGGAGGTGTGTGAACTCATAGAATCGAGGTGTGTGAAGTCACAATGGAGGTGTGTGAAGTCATAGAATGGGGGTTTTTGCAGTCACAGAATGGAGGTGTGTGAAGTCAGAATGCAGGTGTGAGAAGTAAAAATGGAGTTTGGGAACTCATAGAATGAAGGTGTGTGAACTCATAGAATGGAGGTTGTGAAGTCATGGAATGGAGGTGTGTGAAGTCAAAGAATGGAGGTGTGTGAAGTCAAACAAGAGAGGTGTGTGAAGTCAAACAATGGAGGTGTGTGAAGTCACAGAATGGATGTGTGTGAAGTCAAAACGGAGGTGTGTGAAGTCACAAATTGGAGGTGTGTGAAGTTACAGAATGAAGGTGTGTGAAGTCAAAAAATAGAGGTGTGGGAGGTGAAACCATGGAGGTGTGTGAAGTCACAAAATGGATGTGTGTGAAGTCAAAACGGAGGTGTGTGAAGTCCCAAAATGGAAGTGTGTGAAGTCACAGAATGGAGGTGTGTGAAGTCAAAATGGAAGTGTGTGAAGTCAAAGAATGGAGGTGTGTGAAGTCAAAATGGAAGTGTGTGAAGTCAAAGAATGGAGGTGTGTGAAGTCATCGAATGGACGTGTGTGAAGTCAGAATTGAGGTGTGCTAAGTCATATAATGGAGGTGTGTGAAGTCAGAATGTAGGTGTGTGAAGTCATAGAATGGAGGTGTGTGAAGTCAGAATGGAGGTCTGTGAACTCATAGAATGGAGGTGTGTGAAGTCACAATGGAGGTGTGTGATGTCATAGAATGGTGGTGTGTGAAGTTACAGAATGGAGGTGTGGAAGTCATAGAATGGAGGTGTGTGAAGTCAGAAATTGAGGTGTGTGAAGTCACAGAATATAGGTGTGGGAATTCAGAATGGAGGTGTGTGAAGTCATAGAATGGAGGTCTGTGAAGTCATGGAATGGAGGTGTGTGAAATCATAGAATGGAGGTGTGTGAAGTCACAGAATGTAGGTGTGTGAACACATAGAATGGAGGTGTGTGAAATCACATTGGAGGTCTGTGAAGTCATAAAATAGTGGTGTGTGAAGTCACAGAAGGAGGTGTGTGAAGTCATAGAAAGAAGCTGGGTGAATTCAGAATGGAGGTGTGTGAAGTCACAGAATGGAGGTGTGTGAAGTCATAGAATGGATGTTTCTGAAATAAGAATGAAGGTGTGTGAAGTCATAGAATGGAGGTGTGTGAAGTCATAGAATATAGATGTGTGACCTCATAGAATGGAGGTGTGTGAAGTCATGGAATGGAGGTGTGTGAAATCCACGAATATAGGTGTGTGAAATCAGACAATCGAGGTGTGTGAAGTCACAGAATGGAGGTGTGTGAAGTCACAGAATGGAGGTGTGTGAAGTCACAGAATGGAAGTGTGTGAAGTCAAAATTAAGGTGTGTGAAATCACAGAATGGAGGTGTGTGAAGTCACAGAATGGACGTGTGTGAAGTCAAAATTGTGATGTGTAAAGTCACAAATGGAGGTGTGTGAAGTCACAGAATTGTGGTGTGTGAAGTCAAAATGGAGGTGTATGAAGTCAAAGAAAGGAGGTGTGTGAAGTCATAGAATGGAGGTGTATGAAGTCATGGAATGGAGGTTTGTGAAGTCATAGAATGGAGATTTGTGAAGTCATAGAATGGATGTGTGTGAAGTCAGAATTGAGATGTGTGAAGTCACAGAATGGAGGTGTGTGAAGTCAAAGAATATTGGTGTGTGAAGTCATAGAATGGAGGTGAGTGAAGTCTTAGAATGGAGGTGTGTGAAGTCATAGAATGGAGGTGTGTGAAGTCACAGAAGGAAGGTGTGTGAAGTCACAGAATGGAGGTGTGTAAAGTCACAGAGTGGAGGTGTGTGAAGGCACAAAATGGAGGGGTGTGAGGTCAAAGAATGGCGGTATGTGAAGTCACAGAATGTAGGGGTGTGAAGTCAGAATAGAGGTGTGCGAAGTCATAGAATGGAGGTGTGTGAAGTCAGAATGGAGCTGTGTGAACTCATAGAATGGAGGTGTGTGAAGCCGCAATGGAGATGTGTGAAGTCATAGAATAGTGGTTTTTGAAGTCACAGAATGGAGGTGTGTGAAGTCATAGAATGGAGGTGTGTGAAGTCAGATTGGAGGTATGTGAAGTCACAGAATGGAGGTGTGTCAACTCAGAAAAGAGGTATGTGAAGTCACAGAATGGAGGTGTGGGAAATCATAGAATGGAGGTGTGTGAAGTCACAGAATTGAGGTGTATGAAGTCAGAATGGAGGTGTGTGTATTCAGAATGGTGGTGTGTGAAGTCAGAGACTGGAGGTGTGTGAAGTCACAATGCAGGTGTGTGAACTGATAGAACGTAGGTGTGTGAAGTCACAATGTAGGTGTGTGAAGTCATAGAATGGAGGTGTGTGAAGTCATAGAGTGGAGGTGTGTGAAGTCACAAAATGGAGGTGTGTGAAGTCATATAATGGAGGTGTGTGAAGTCACAGAATGGAGGTGTGAGAACTCAGAATGGAGGTGTTTGAAGTCACAGAATGGAGGTGTGTGAAGTCAAAGAATGGAGATGTGTGAAGTCACAGAATGGAGGTGTGTGAAATCGTAGAATGGAGGTGTGTGCAGTCAGAGAATCGAGGTGTGTGAAGTCACAGAATGGAGGTGTGTGAAGTCACAGAATGGAGGTGTGTGAACTCACAATGGAGGTGAGTGAATTCACAGAATGGAGGTGTGTGAAGTCATAGAATGGAATTGTGTGAAGTCATAGAATGGAGGTGTGTGATGTCAGAATGGAAGTGTGTGAAGTCACAGAATGGAGGTATGTGCCGTCATAAATGTTGGTGTGTGAAGTCATAGAATGGAGGTGTGAAGTCATAGAATGGAGGTGTGTGAAGTCATAGAATGGATGTGTGAAGTCACAGAAGGCAGGTGTGTGAAGTCACAGAATAGAGTTTTGTGAAGTCACCATGGAGGTGTGTGAATTCATAGAATGGAGGTGTGTGAAGTCAAAGAATGGAGGTGTGTGAAGTCATAGAATGGAATTCTGTGTAGTCACAGAGTGTAGGTGTGTAAAGTCACAGACTGGAGGTGTGTGAAGTCTCAGAATGGAGGTGTGTGAAGTCATAGAATGTTGATTTTTGAAGACACAGAATGGAGGTGTGTGAAGTCATAGAACGGAGGTGTGTGAAGTCAGATTGGAGGTGTGTGAAGTAACAGAATGGAGGTGTTTCAACTAAGAAAAGAGGTGTGTGAAGTCATAGAATGGAGGTGTGTGAAGTCATAGAATTCAGGTGTGTGAAATCATGAATGGAGGTGTGGTAAGCCACAGAAATGAGGTGTTTGAAGTCAAAATGGAAGTGTGTGAAGTCAGAATGGAGGTGTGTGAAGTCATAGAATGGAGGTGTGTGAAGTCATAGAATGGAGGTGTGTGAAGTCACAGATGGAGGTGTGTGAAGTCATAGGATGGAGGTGTGTGAAGTCACAGAATGGAGGTGTGTGAAGTCACAGAATGGAGGTGTGTGAACTTAGAATGGAGGTGTGTGAATTCACAGAAGGGAGGTGTGAAGTCATAGAATAGATGTTTCTGAAGTAAGAATGAAGGTGTGTGAAGTCATAGAATGGTGGTGTGTGAAGTCAAAATGCAGGTGTGTGAAGTCAAACAATGGAGGTGGGTTAAATCACAGAATGGAGGTGTGTGAAGTCACAGAATGGAAGTGTGTGAAGTCAAAATGGAGGTGTGTGAAGTCAGAGAATGGAGGTGTGTGAAGTCAGAGAATGGAAGTGTGTGAAGTCATAGAATGTTGGTGTGTGAAGTCATACAATGGAGGTGTGTGAAGTCATAGAATGGAGGTGTGTGAATTCATAGAATGGAGGTTTGTGAAGTCACAGATTGAGGTGTGTGAAGTCAGAATGGAGGTGTGTGAAGTCAGAATGGAGGTGTGTAAAGTCATAGAATGGAGGTGTGTGAAGTCACAATGCAGGTTTGTGAACTCAGAGAATGGAGGTGTGTGAAGTCACAATGGAGGTGAGTGAAGTCATAGAATGTAGGTGTGTAAAGTCAAAAAATGGAGGTGTGTGAAGTCATAGAATGGAGGTGTTTGAGTCACAGAATGGAGGTGTGTGAAGTCATAGAATGGAGGTGTGTGAAGTCATAGAATGGAGGTGTGTGAAGTCATATATTGGAGGTGTGTGAAGTTACAGAATGGAGGTGTATGAAGTCACAGAATGGAGGTGTGTGAAGTCATAGAATGGAGATGTGTGAAGGCACAGAATGGAGGTGGGTGAAATCATAGAAAGGAGGTGTGTGAAGTCAGAGAATCTAGGTGTGTGAAGTCACAGAATGGAGGTGTGTGAGGTCAAAGAATGGAGGTGTGTGAACACACAATGGAAGTGAGTGAAGTCACAGAATGGAGGTGTGTGAAGTCGTAGAATGGAAGTGTGTGAAGTCAGAATGGAGCTGTGTGAACTCATATAATGGAGGTGTGGGAAGTCAAATGGAGATGTGTGAAGTCATAGAATGGTAGTTTTTGAAGTCACAGAATGGAGGTGTGTGAAGTCATAGAATGGAGGTGTGTGAAGTCAGATTAATGGTATGTGAAGTCACAGAATGGAGGTGTGTCAACTCAGAAAGGAGGTATGTGAAGTCATAGAATGGAGGTGTGTGAAGTCAAAGAATGAAGGTGTGGGAAATCATAGAATGGAGGTGTGTGAAGTGACAGCACTGAGGTGTGTGAAGTCAGAATGGAGGTGTATGTATTCAGAATGGAGGTGTGTGAAGTCAGAGACTGGAGGTGTGTGAAGTCACAATTCAGGTGTGTGAACTGATAGAACGTAAGTGTGTGAATGCACAATGTAGGTGTGTGAAGTCATAGAATGGAGGTGTGTGAAGTCATAGAATGGAGGTGTGTGAAGTCACAAAATGGAGGTGTGTGAAGTCATATAATGGAGGTGTGTGAAGTCATAGAATGGAGATGTGTGAACTCAGAATGGAGGTTTGTGAAGTCACAGAATGGAGGTGTGTGAAGTCACAGAATGGAGGTGTGTTAAGTCACAGAATGGAGGTGTGTGAAATCGTAGAATGGAGGTGTGTGAACTCACAGAATCGAGGTGTGTGAAGTCATAGAATGGAGGTGTGAGAAGTCACAGAATGGAGGTGTGTGAACTCACAATGGATGTGAGTGAAGTCACAGAATGGAGGTGTGTGAAGTCATAGAATGGAAGTGTGTGAAGTCATAGATGGAGGTGTGTGATGTCAGAATGGAGGTGTGTGAAGTCACAGAATGGAGGTATGTGACGTCATAAATGTTGGTGTGTGAAGTCATAGAATGGAGGTGTGAAGTCATAGAATGGAGTTGTGTGAAGTCAGAGAATGGAGGTGTGTGAAGTCACAGAAGGCAGGTGTGTGAAGTCACAGAATAGAGTTGTGTGAAGTCACAATGGAGGTGTGTGAATTCATAGAATGGAGGTGTGTGAAGTCTCAGAATGGAGGTGTGTGAAGTCATAGAATGGAGGTGTTTGAACTCATAGAATGTTGGTTTTTGAAGACACAGAATGGAGGTGTGTGAAGTCATTGAATGGAGGTGTGTGACGTCAGATCGGAGGTGTGTGAAGTAACAGAATGGAGGTGTTTCAACTCAGAAAGGAGGTGTGTGAAGTCATAGAATGGAGGTGTGTGAAGTCATAGAATGCAGTTCTGTGAAATCATAGAATGGAGGTGTGTGAAGACACAGAAATGAGGTGTTTGAAGTCAAAATGGAAGTGTGTGAAGTCAGAATGGGATGTGTGAAGTCATAGAATGGAGGTGTGTGAAGTCATAGAATGGAGGTGTGTGAAGTCACAGAATGGAGGTGTGTGAACTCATAGAATGGAGGAGTGTGAAGTCAAAATGGAGGTGTGTGAAGTCACAGATGGAGGTGTGTGAAATCATAGAATGGAGGTGTGTGAAGTCACAGAATGGAGGTGTGTGAAGTCACAGAATGGAGGTGTGTGAACTCAGAATGGATGTGTGTGAATTCACAGAAGGTAGGTTTGTGTATTCATGGAACGGATGTTTCTGAAGTAAGAATGGAGGTGTGTGAAGTCAAAGAATGGAGGTGTGTGAAGTCATAGAATGGAATTCTGTGTAGTCACAGAGTGTAGGTGTGTAAAGTCACAGACTGGAGGTGTGTGAAGTCTCAGAATGGAGGTGTGTGAAGTCATAGAATGTTGATTTTTGAAGACACAGAATGGAGGTGTGTGAAGTCATAGAACGGAGGTGTGTGAAGTCAGATTGGAGGTGTGTGAAGTAACAGAATGGAGGTGTTTCAACTAAGAAAAGAGGTGTGTGAAGTCATAGAATGGAGGTGTGTGAAGTCATAGAATTCAGGTGTGTGAAATCATGAATGGAGGTGTGGTAAGCCACAGAAATGAGGTGTTTGAAGTCAAAATGGAAGTGTGTGAAGTCAGAATGGAGGTGTGTGAAGTCAGAGAATGGAGGTGTGTGAAGTCAGAGAATGGAAGTGTGTGAAGTCATAGAATGTTGGTGTGTGAAGTCATAGGATGGAGGTGTGTGAAGTCACAGAATGGAGGTGTGTGAATTCATAGAATGGAGGTTTGTGAAGTCACAGATTGAGGTGTGTGAAGTCAGAATGGAGGTGTGTGAAGTCAGAATGGAGGTGTGTAAAGTCATAGAATGGAGGTGTGTGAAGTCACAATGCAGGTTTGTGAACTCAGAGAATGGAAGTGTGTGAAGTCACAATGGAGGTGAGTGAAGTCATAGAATGTAGGTGTGTAAAGTCAAAAAATGGAGGTGTGTGAAGTCATAGAATGGAGGTGTTTGAGTCACAGAATGGAGGTGTGTGAAGTCATAGAATGGAGGTGTGTGAAGTCATAGAATGGAGGTGTGTGAAGTCATATATTGGAGGTGTGTGAAGTTACAGAATGGAGGTGTATGAAGTCACAGAATGGAGGTGTGTGAAGTCATAGAATGGAGATGTGTGAAGGCACAGAATGGAGGTGGGTGAAATCATAGAAAGGAGGTGTGTGAAGTCAGAGAATCTAGGTGTGTGAAGTCACAGAATGGAGGTGTGTGAGGTCAAAGAATGGAGGTGTGTGAACACACAATGGAAGTGAGTGAAGTCACAGAATGGAGGTGTGTGAAGTCGTAGAATGGAAGTGTGTGAAGTCAGAATGGAGCTGTGTGAACTCATATAATGGAGGTGTGGGAAGTCAAATGGAGATGTGTGAAGTCATAGAATGGTAGTTTTTGAAGTCACAGAATGGAGGTGTGTGAAGTCATAGAATGGAGGTGTGTGAAGTCAGATTAATGGTATGTGAAGTCACAGAATGGAGGTGTGTCAACTCAGAAAGGAGGTATGTGAAGTCATAGAATGGAGGTGTGTGAAGTCAAAGAATGAAGGTGTGGGAAATCATAGAATGGAGGTGTGTGAAGTGACAGCACTGAGGTGTGTGAAGTCAGAATGGAGGTGTATGTATTCAGAATGGAGGTGTGTGAAGTCAGAGACTGGAGGTGTGTGAAGTCACAATGCAGGTGTGTGAACTGATAGAACGTAAGTGTGTGAATGCACAATGTAGGTGTGTGAAGTCATAGAATGGAGGTGTGTGAAGTCATAGAATGGAGGTGTGTGAAGTCACAAAATGGAGGTGTGTGAAGTCATATAATGGAGGTGTGTGAAGTCATAGAATGGAGATGTGTGAACTCAGAATGGAGGTTTGTGAAGTCACAGAATGGAGGTGTGTGAAGTCACAGAATGGAGGTGTGTTAAGTCACAGAATGGAGGTGTGTGAAATCGTAGAATGGAGGTGTGTGAACTCACAGAATCGAGGTGTGTGAAGTCATAGAATGGAGGTGTGAGAAGTCACAGAATGGAGGTGTGTGAACTCACAATGGATGTGAGTGAAGTCACAGAATGGAGGTGTGTGAAGTCATAGAATGGAAGTGTGTGAAGTCATAGATGGAGGTGTGTGATGTCAGAATGGAGGTGTGTGAAGTCACAGAATGGAGGTATGTGACGTCATAAATGTTGGTGTGTGAAGTCATAGAATGGAGGTGTGAAGTCATAGAATGGAGTTGTGTGAAGTCAGAGAATGGAGGTGTGTGAAGTCACAGAAGGCAGGTGTGTGAAGTCACAGAATAGAGTTGTGTGAAGTCACAATGGAGGTGTGTGAATTCATAGAATGGAGGTGTGTGAAGTCTCAGAATGGAGGTGTGTGAAGTCATAGAATGGAGGTGTTTGAACTCATAGAATGTTGGTTTTTGAAGACACAGAATGGAGGTGTGTGAAGTCATTGAATGGAGGTGTGTGACGTCAGATCGGAGGTGTGTGAAGTAACAGAATGGAGGTGTTTCAACTCAGAAAGGAGGTGTGTGAAGTCATAGAATGGAGGTGTGTGAAGTCATAGAATGCAGTTCTGTGAAATCATAGAATGGAGGTGTGTGAAGACACAGAAATGAGGTGTTTGAAGTCAAAATGGAAGTGTGTGAAGTCAGAATGGAGATGTGTGAAGTCATAGAATGGAGGTGTGTGAAGTCATAGAATGGAGGTGTGTGAAGTCACAGAATGGAGGTGTGTGAACTCATAGAATGGAGGAGTGTGAAGTCAAAATGGAGGTGTGTGAAGTCACAGATGGAGGTGTGTGAAATCATAGAATGGAGGTGTGTGAAGTCACAGAATGGAGGTGTGTGAAGTCACAGAATGGAGGTGTGTGAACTCAGAATGGATGTGTGTGAATTCACAGAAGCTAGGTTTGTGTATTCATGGAACGGATGTTTCTGAAGTAAGAATGGAGGTGTGTGAAGTCAAAGAATGGAGGTGTGTGAAGTCATAGAATGGAATTCTGTGTAGTCACAGAGTGTAGGTGTGTAAAGTCACAGACTGGAGGTGTGTGAAGTCTCAGAATGGAGGTGTGTGAAGTCATAGAATGTTGATTTTTGAAGACACAGAATGGAGGTGTGTGAAGTCATAGAACGGAGGTGTGTGAAGTCAGATTGGAGGTGTGTGAAGTAACAGAATGGAGGTGTTTCAACTAAGAAAAGAGGTGTGTGAAGTCATAGAATGGAGGTGTGTGAAGTCATAGAATTCAGGTGTGTGAAATCATGAATGGAGGTGTGGTAAGCCACAGAAATGAGGTGTTTGAAGTCAAAATGGAAGTGTGTGAAGTCAGAATGGAGGTGTGTGAAGTCATAGAATGGAGGTGTGTGAAGTCATAGAATGGAGGTGTGTGAAGTCACAGATGGAGGTGTGTGAAGTCATAGGATGGAGGTGTGTGAAGTCACAGAATGGAGGTGTGTGAAGTCACAGAATGGAGGTGTGTGAACTTAGAATGGAGGTGTGTGAATTCACAGAAGGGAGGTGTGAAGTCATAGAATAGATGTTTCTGAAGTAAGAATGAAGGTGTGTGAAGTCATAGAATGGTGGTGTTTGAAGTCAAAATGCAGGTGTGTGAAGTCAAACAATGGAGGTGGGTTAAATCACAGAATGGAGGTGTGTGAAGTCACAGAATGGAAGTGTGTGAAGTCAAAATGGAGGTGTGTGAAGTCAGAGAATGGAGGTGTGTGAAGTCAGAGAATGGAAGTGTGTGAAGTCATAGAATGTTGGTGTGTGAAGTCATACAATGGAGGTGTGTGAAGTCATAGAATGGAGGTGTGTGAATTCATAGAATGGAGGTTTGTGAAGTCACAGATTGAGGTGTGTGAAGTCAGAATGGAGGTGTGTGAAGTCAGAATGGAGGTGTGTAAAGTCATAGAATGGAGGTGTGTGAAGTCACAATGCAGGTTTGTGAACTCAGAGAATGGAGGTGTGTGAAGTCACAATGGAGGTGAGTGAAGTCATAGAATGTAGGTGTGTAAAGTCAAAAAATGGAGGTGTGTGAAGTCATAGAATGGAGGTGTTTGAGTCACAGAATGGAGGTGTGTGAAGTCATAGAATGGAGGTGTGTGAAGTCATAGAATGGAGGTGTGTGAAGTCATATATTGGAGGTGTGTGAAGTTACAGAATGGAGGTGTATGAAGTCACAGAATGGAGGTGTGTGAAGTCATAGAATGGAGATGTGTGAAGGCACAGAATGGAGGTGGGTGAAATCATAGAAAGGAGGTGTGTGAAGTCAGAGAATCTAGGTGTGTGAAGTCACAGAATGGAGGTGTGTGAGGTCAAAGAATGGAGGTGTGTAAACACACAATGGAAGTGAGTGAAGTCACAAAATGGAGGTGTGTGAAGTCGTAGAATGGAAGTGTGTGAAGTCAGAATGGAGCTGTGTGAACTCATATAATGGAGGTGTGGGAAGTCAAATGGAGATGTGTGAAGTCATAGAATGGTAGTTTTTGAAGTCACAGAATGGAGGTGTGTGAAGTCATAGAATGGAGGTGTGTGAAGTCAGATTAATGGTATGTGAAGTCACAGAATGGAGGTGTGTCAACTCAGAAAGGAGGTATGTGAAGTCATAGAATGGAGGTGTGTGAAGTCAAAGAATGAAGGTGTGGGAAATCATAGAATGGAGGTGTGTGAAGTGACAGCACTGAGGTGTGTGAAGTCTGAATGGAGGTGTATGTATTCAGAATGGAGGTGTGTGAAGTCAGAGACTGGAGGTGTGTGAAGTCACAATGCAGGTGTGTGAACTGATAGAACGTAAGTGTGTGAATGCACAATGTAGGTGTGTGAAGTCATAGAATGGAGGTGTGTGAAGTCATAGAATGGAGGTGTGTGAAGTCACAAAATGGAGGTGTGTGAAGTCATATAATGGAGGTGTGTGAAGTCATAGAATGGAGATGTGTGAACTCAGAATGGAGGTTTGTGAAGTCACAGAATGGAGGTGTGTGAAGTCACAGAATGGAGGTGTGTTAAGTCACAGAATGGAGGTGTGTGAAATCGTAGAATGGAGGTGTGTGAACTCACAGAATCGAGGTGTGTGAAGTCATAGAATGGAGGTGTGAGAAGTCACAGAATGGAGGTGTGTGAACTCACAATGGATGTGAGTGAAGTCACAGAATGGAGGTGTGTGAAGTCATAGAATGGAAGTGTGTGAAGTCATAGATGGAGGTGTGTGATGTCAGAATGGAGGTGTGTGAAGTCACAGAATGGAGGTATGTGACGTCATAAATGTTGGTGTGTGAAGTCATAGAATGGAGGTGTGAAGTCATAGAATGGAGTTGTGTGAAGTCATAGAATGGAGGTGTGTGAAGTCACAGAAGGCAGGTGTGTGAAGTCACAGAATAGAGTTGTGTGAAGTCACAATGTAGGTGTGTGAATTCATAGAATGGAGGTGTGTGAAGTCTCAGAATGGAGGTGTGTGAAGTCATAGAATGGAGGTGTTTGAACTCATAGAATGTTGGTTTTTGAAGACACAGAATGGAGGTGTGTGAAGTCATTGAATGGAGGTGTGTGACGTCAGATCGGAGGTGTGTGAAGTAACAGAATGGAGGTGTTTCAACTCAGAAAGGAGGTGTGTGAAGTCATAGAATGGAGGTGTGTGAAGTCATAGAATGCAGTTCTGTGAAATCATAGAATGGAGGTGTGTGAAGACACAGAAATGAGGTGTTTGAAGTCAAAATGGAAGTGTGTGAAGTCAGAATGGAGATGTGTGAAGTCATAGAATGGAGGTGTGTGAAGTCATAGAATGGAGGTGTGTGAAGTCACAGAATGGAGGTGTGTGAACTCATAGAATGGAGGAGTGTGAAGTCAGAATGGAGGTGTGTGAAGTCACAGATGGAGGTGTGTGAAATCATAGAATGGAGGTGTGTGAAGTCACAGAATGGAGGTGTGTGAAGTCACAGAATGGAGGTGTGTGAACTCAGAATGGATGTGTGTGAATTCACAGAAGGTAGGTTTGTGTATTCATGGAACGGATGTTTCTGAAGTAAGAATGAAGGTGTGTGAAGTCATAGAATGGAGGAGTGTGAAGTCAAAATGCAGGTGTGTTAAGTCAAACAATAGATGTGTGTTAAGTCACAGAATGGAGGTGTGTAAAGTCACAGAATGGAAGTGTGTGAAGTCAAAATGGAGGTGTGTGAAGTCAGAGAATGGAGGTGTGTAAAGTCATAGAATGGAAGTGTGTGAAATCATAGAATGGAGGTTTGTGAAGTCACAGATTGAGGTGTGTGAAGTCAGAATGGAGGTGTGTGAAGTCAGAATGGAGGTGTGTAAAGTTATAGAATGGAAGTGTGTGAAGTCACAATGCAGGTGTGTGAACTCAGAGAATGGAGGTGTGTGAAGTCATAGAATGGAGGTGTGTAAAGCCATAGAATGTAGGTGTGTAAAGTCAAAAAATGGAGGTGTGTGAAGTCATAGAATGGAGGTGTTTGAGTCACAGAATGGAGGTGTGTGAAGTCATAGAACGGAGGTGTGTGAAGTCATATATTGGAGGTGTGTGAAGTTACAGAATTGAGGTGTGTGAAGTCACAGAATGGAGGTGTGTGAAGTCATAGAATGCAGTTCTGTGAAATCATAGAATGGAGGTGTGTGAAGACACAGAAATGAGGTGTTTGAAGTCAAAATGGAAGTGTGTGAAGTCAGAATGGAGATGTGTGAAGTCATAGAATGGAGGTGTGTGAAGTCATAGAATGGAGGTGTGTGAAGTCACAGAATGGAGGTGTGTGAACTCATAGAATGGAGGAGTGTGAAGTCAGAATGGAGGTGTGTGAAGTCACAGATGGAGGTGTGTGAAATCATAGAATGGAGGTGTGTGAAGTCACAGAATGGAGGTGTGTGAAGTCACAGAATGGAGGTGTGTGAACTCAGAATGGATGTGTGTGAATTCACAGAAGGTAGGTTTGTGTATTCATAGAACGGATGTTTCTGAAGTAAGAATGAAGGTGTGTGAAGTCATAGAATGGAGGTGTTTGAAGTCAAAATGCAGGTGTGTGAAGTCAAACAATAGATGTGTGTTAAGTCACAGAATGAAGGTGTGTAAAGTCACAGAATGGAAGTGTGTGAAGTCAAAATGGAGGTGTGTGAAGTCAGAGAATGGAGGTGTGTAAAGTCATAGAATGGAGGTGTGTGAAATCATAGAATGGAGGTTTGTGAAGTCACAGATTGAGGTGTGTGAAGTCAGAATGGAGGTGTGTGAAGTCAGAATGGAGGTGTGTAAAGTTATAGAATGGAAGTGTGTGAAGTCACAATGCAGGTGTGTGAACTCAGAGAATGGAGGTGTGTGAAGTCATAGAATGGAGGTGTGTAAAGCCATAGAATGTAGGTGTGTAAAGTCAAAAAATGGAGGTGTGTGAAGTCATAGAATGGAGGTGTTTGAGTCACAGAATGGAGGTGTGTGAAGTCATAGAATGGAGGTGTGTGAAGTCATATATTGGAGGTGTGTGAAGTTACAGAATTGAGGTGGGTGAAGTCACAGAATGGAGGTGTGTGAACTCAGAATGGAGGTGTGGGAAGTCATAAAATGGAGGTGTGTGAAGGCACGGAATGGAGTTGTGTGAAATCATAGAATGGAGGAGTGTGAAGTCAGAGAATCGAGGTGTGTGAAGTCACAGAATGTAGGTGTGTGAGGTCACAGAATGGAGGTGTGTGAACACACAATGGAGGTGAGTGAAGTCACAGAATGGAGGTGTGTGAAGTCATAGAATGGAGATGTGTGAAGTCACAGAATGGAGGTGTGTGAAGTCACAGAATAGAGGTGTGTGAAGTCATAGAATGGAGGTGTGTGAAGTCACAAAATGGAGATGTGTGAAGTCATAGAATGGAGGTGTGTGAAGTGAAAGGATGGAGTTGTGTGAAGTCATAGAATGGATGTGTGAAGTCACAGAATGGAGCAGTGTGAAATCATAGAATGGAGGTGTGTGAAGTCAGAGAATCGAGGTGTGTAAAGTCACAGAATGGAGGTGCGTGAAGTCAGAATGGTGTTGTGTGAAGTCACAGAATTCAGGTGTGTGAAGTCATAGAATGGAGATGTGTGAAGTCATAGAATGGAGGTGTGTGACGTCACATAATCGAGGTGTGTGAAGTCATATAATGGAAGTGTGTGAAGTCATAGAATGGAGGTGTGTGAACTCATAGAATGGAGGTGTGTGAAATCATGGACTGGACGTGTATGAAATCAAAGAATGGAGGTGTGGGAAGTGAAAAAATGGAGGTGTGTGAAGTCACAGAATGGAAGTGTGTGAAGTCAAAATTGAGGTGTTTGAAGTCACAGAATGGAGGTGTGTGAAGTCACAGAATGGAGGTGTGTGAAGTCAAAATGGAGGTGTGTGAAGTCAAAGAAAGAGTTGTGTGAAGTCATAGAATGGAGGTCTGTGAAGTCATGGAATGGAGGTTTGTGAGGTCAAATATTTGAAGTGTGTGAAGTTACAGAAAGAAGGTGTTTGAAGTCATAGAATGGAGGTGTGTGAAATCATAGATTGGAGGTGTGTGAAGTCACAGAAGGCAGGTGTGTGAAGTCACAGAATAGAGTTGTGTAAAATCACAATGGAGGTGTGTGAAATCATAGAATGGAGGTGTGTGAAGTGAAAGAATGGAGTTGTGTGAAGTCATAGCATGGAGGTGTGTGAAATCACAGAATGGATTTGTGTGTAGTCACAGAGTGGAGGTGTGTAAAGTCACAGATTGGAGGTGTGTGAAGTCAGATTGGAGGTGTGTGAAGTAACAAATGGAGGTGCGTGAAGTCAGATTGGAGGTGTTTGAAGTAACAGGAAGGAGGTGTGTCAACTCAGAAAGGAGGTGTGTGAAGTCATAGAATGGAGGTGTGTGAAGTCATAGATTGGAGGTGTGTGAAATCATAGAATGGAGGTGTGTGAAGTCACAGAAATGAGGTGTTTGAAGACAAAATGGAAGTGTGTGAAGTCAGAATGGAGGTGTGTGATGTCATAGAATGGAGGTGTGTGAAGTCACAGAATGGAGGTGTGTGAACTCATACAATGGAGGAGTGTGAAGTCATGAAATGGAGGTGTGTGAAGTCACAGATAGAGCTGTGTGAAGTCATAGAATGGAGGTGTGTGAATTCACAGAAGGAAGGTGTGTGAAGTCATAGAATGGATGTTTCTGACGTAAGAATGAAGGTGTGTGAAGCCATAAAATGGAGGAGTGTGAAGTCACAGAATGGAGGTGTGTGAAGTCACAGAATGGAAGTGTGTGAAGTCAAAATGGAGGTGTGTGAAGTCAGAGAATGGAGGTGTGTGAAGTCAAATCATGGACGTGTGTGAAGTCAAAATTTTGGTGTGTGAAGTCACAAATGCAGGTGTGTGAAGTCACAGAATGGAGGTGTGTGAAGTCAAAATGGAGGTGTGTGAAGTCAAAGAATGGATGTTTTTGAAGTCATAGAATGGAGGTGTATGAAGTCATGGAATGGAGGTTTGTGAAGTCAAACATTGGAAGTGTGTAAAGTTACAGAATGGAGGTGTGTGAAGTCATCGAATGGAGGTGTGTGAAGTCAGAGAATGGAGGTGTGTGAAGTCAGAATGCAGGTGTGTGAAGTCATAGAATGGAGGTGTGTGAAGTCATAGAATGGAGGTGTGTGAAGTCATAGATTGGAAGCGTGTGAAGTCATAGAATGGAGGTGTGTGAAGTCATAGATTGAAGGTGTGTGGAAGTCATAGTATGGAGGTGTGTGAAGTCACAGAAAGGAGGTGTGTGAAGTCACAGAATGGAGTTGTGTGAAGTCACAATGGAGGTGTGTGAAGTCATAGAATGGAGTTGTGTGAAATCAAAGAATGCAGGTTTGTTAAGTCATAGAATGGATTGCGTGTGAAATCATAGAATGGAGGTGTGTGAATCACAGAATTGAGGTGTGTAAAGTCACAGAGTGGAGGTGTGTGAAGTCACAGAATGGAGTTGTGTGTGAAGTCATAGAATGGAGGTGTGTGAAGTCACAGAAGGCAGGTGTGTGAAGTCACAGAATACAGTTTTGTGAAGTCATGGAATGGAGGTGTGTGAAGTCAGAATGCAGGTGTGTGAAGTCATAGAATGGAGGTGTGTGAAGTCATAGAATGGAGGTGTGTGAAGTCATAGACTGGAAGTGTGTGAAGTCATAGAATGGAGGTGTGTGAAGTCATAGATTGAAGGTGTTTGGAAGTCATAGTATGGAGGTGTGTGAAGTCACAGAAAGGAGGTGTGTGAAGTCACAGAATGGAGGTGTGTGATGTCAAAACGGAGTTGTGTGAAGTCAAAGAATGGAGGTGTGTGAAGTCATAGAATGGAGGTGTATGAAGTCATGGAATAGAGGTTTGTGAAGTCAAACATTGGAAGTGTGTGAAGTTACAGAATGGAGGTGTGTGAAGTCATAGAATGGAGGTGTGTGAAGTCATAGAATGGAGGAGTGTGAAGTCAGAATGGAGATGTGTGAAGTCACATAATGGAGGTGTGTGAAATCATAGAATGTTGGTGTGTGAAGTCATAGAATGGAGGTGTATGAAGTCATAGAATGGAGGTGTGTGAAGTCAGAATGCAGGTGTGTGAAGTCATAGAATGGAGGTGTGTGAAGTCATAGAATGGAGGTGTGTGAAGCCATAGATTGGAAGTGTTTGAAGTCATAGAATGGAGGTGTGGGAAGTCATAGAATGGAGGTGTGTGAAGTCATAGAATGGAGGTGTGTGAAGTCACAGAAGGGAGGTGTGTGAAGTCACAGAATCGAGTTGTGTGAAGTCACAATGGAGGTGTGTGAAGTCATAGAATGGAGGTGTGTGAAGTCAGAATAGAGGTGTGCGAAGTCATAGAATGGAGGTGTGTGGAGTCAGAATGGAGGTGTGTGAAGTCATAGAATTCAGGTGTGTGAAGTCAGAATGGAGGTGTGTGAACTCATAGAATGGAGGTGTGTGAAGTCACAATGGAGGTGTGTGAACTCATAGAATGGGGGTTTTTGCAGTCACAGAATGGAGGTGTGTGAAGACATAGAATGCAGGTATGGGAAGTAAAAATGGAGTTTGTGAACTCATAGAATGAAGGTGTGTGAACTCATAGAATGGAGGTTGTGAAGTCATGGAATGGAGGTGTGTGAAGTCAAAGAATGGAGGTGTGTGAAGTCAAACAATAGAGGTGTGTGAAGTCAAACAATGGAGGTGTGTGAAATCACAGAATGGATGTGTTTGAAGTCAAAACGGAGGTGTGTAAAGTCACAAAATGGAGGTGTGTGAAGTCACAGAATGAGGTGTGTGAAGTCAAAAAGGTGGTGTGTGAAGTCACAAATGGACGTGTGTAAAGTCACAGAACGGAGATGTGTGAAGTCAAAATGGAGGTGTGTGAAGTCAAATAATGGAGGTGTGTGAAGTCATCGAATGGAGGTATGTAAAGTCATGTCATGGAGGTGTGTGAAGTCACAGAATGGAGGTGTGTGAAATCAGAATTGAGGTGTGCTAAGTCATAGAATGGAGGTGTGTGAAGTCAGAATGGAGGTGTGTGAACTCATAGAACGGAGGTGTGTGAAGTCAGAATGGAGGTGTGTGAACTCATAGAATGGAGGTATGTGAAGGCACAATGGAGGTGTGTGAAGTCATAGAATGGTGGTATGTGAAGTTACAGAATGGAGGTGTGGAAGTCATAGAATGGAGGTGTGTGAAGTCAGAAATTGAGGTGTGTGAAGTCACAGAATATAGGTGTGTGAATTCAGAATGGAGGTGTGTGAAGTCATATAATGGAGGTGTGTGAAGGCATTGAATGGAGGTGTGTGAAATTATAGAATGAAGGTGTGCGAAGTTACAGAATGGAGGTGTGTGAAGTCAGAATGGAGGTGTGTGTGTAAGACCCCCGAGTCAGTGGGACGTCTTTCAGACGGAGACGGAGCCCCCTTCCCAAGGAACAGCGAGTCCACGCAGTCGGATGCAATCAGCAAGAGGTTTATTCAGGAACACGGGCTCCCGGGGGCGACAAAGCCTCCTAGAAGACTCGCGCCGAGGCTTGGGGAAGAGGGGTATTTATGGGTAGCAGAAGCACGGTTACAGAAGCAGAAGCGTAATTACAGGGTAGGGGTCGGTTAACTTCAAATAAGGCTAGGAGTTTACTTTGGGCAGTAGAGGAATTTTTCTCTTAGCTAGAAGAGGGCGGAAGTGCCTTTCATCTGGATTTACAACCTTATCATCCTCATCCGCAAACATCCTGCGGGGCTGCTTTTTAACTTCTTTTGTTGGGCAACAGCAGTTACAGCCGTAGCCGGGGTCTCACTAATGCTTTATTGGCTGCAGCTGCACTTTTCATCCCCCATTTTCTTATTGTTCCTTGAATGGAATCCTTCATTCAATTAGAGTTGTTTCTTGCTCTTTCAACTGTTGATATTGCTGGGTAATTACTAATGCCTGAACTACAGATAGACGGTCCTCAACGAATCGAATTAACCTGTTAAGAACACAGGGACCAAAAGTGAGGATCAAAACTAGTATGAAAAGGGGCCCTGCTATGGTGGACAAAAGAGTTGCAAACCAAGGGGACTTATTAAACCAACTCTCAAACCACCCTTGCTGGGAATGAAATTCTTTCTCTCTTTCTGATAGTCTTTCCCTAAGCTTGCTCATAGTTTCTCGGACTATTCCTGTCTGGTCTGCGTAAAAGCAGCATTCCTCTTTTAAAGCAGCACACAAACCACCATCCTTTAAGAAAAGTACTCCAGACAAGGATGTTAGAGACTTTTACAACCGAGAAAGTCTTATCTTTAAAGGATTTGGAGGGCTTGCAGTTTCCATTCTGGTGTCTGATCGGCAGAGTTGTCGGTGGAAGCCGCTTTTACGTGGGAAGCGTGGACCCAAGCAGCGATCCCGTCGACTTTGAGGGCAGTGGGAGTTGTCAGCAGGACTGTATATGGTCCTTTCCAGCGTGGTTCCAAGTTCTTAGTCTGGTGTCGTCGTACCCACACGGAATCCCCGATTTGGAAGGGATGCGGGGCGATAGGCTTGTCCTGTTGCTCCTGGTATGCCGCTGCCAGGGGTTTCCAGACCTCCTTCTGGACGATCTGCAGAGCCTGTAAATGAGCTTGTAAAGAGGGGCTATTAGCATAATCCGCAACATAGGGATGAAGAAAGTTCACAAGGGGAGGGGGTGCTCCATACATGATTTCAAAGGGAGTCAGTCCATGGGGGCCCGGAGTATTCCGGGCCCTGTACAAGGCTAAGGGAAGTAGGTGCACCCAATCCTTCACGCCAGTTGCTAAGGCTAATTTGGTCAGAGTCTCCTTTATTGTTCTATTCGTTCTTTCTACCTGCCCTGAACTTTGGGGTCTGTAAGCACAATGCAACTTCCAATCAATTCTCAATAAGTTGGCCACCAACTAACTTACCCTGGAGACAAATGCTGGCCCATTGTCCGGCCCCAGGACCTGAGGCATGCCATACCTGGGAAAAATTTCTTCCAGTAGTTTCTTGGCTACTACTTTGGCTGTTTCATGCTTGGTGGGGTATGCTTCCACCCATCCAGAGAAGGTGTCTATGAATACTAGAAGATATTTGTAGCCATATTGTCCAGGTTTAATTTCTGTAAAGTCAATTTCCCAATGAACACCTGGGCGGTGTCCTCTCACTCTGGTTCCAAGTCCAATTTTAGTCCGTCCTGCATTTACCCGAGCACATGCAGAGCATTGATTGGCCACTCGCTGTAGGGCTTCATCCTTTCCCAGGAGATAGCCAGAATTTTCTTCCCGGTCTAAGAGGGTTTTCATTTTAAGTGTGTGAGGGTATGCAAGTTAGTTATAAGTTCAAGAGTCTACCTTTTGGGCCATACTGTTTTTCCATCAAAAATCCATAGTTTCTGCTTGGAATCATAGGCCGCCCCCATTTTCTTAAGGCACTCAATGTCCTCCGGGCTATACGGGAGTGGAGGAAGACTGCTGGGTGATTTCTCCGCCATTGGGAGGATTCGTGCTGGTGGGGTTTCCTGTGACGCTGCCTCCCGGGCTGCCCTGTCAGCTAGGCGGTTGCCTCGTGCCTCCAGTGACCTCCCTTCTGGTGGCCAGGACAATGGATAATGCTTAGTCTCTTGGGCAAGAATAATGCAGTCAATAAGGCTATAATTTCAGCCTTATTCTTAATGTCCTTTCCTTCCGATGTCAATAGGCCCCTTCTTCTATAGATTTCCCCATGTATATGGGCGGTTGCAAAGGCATACCGGCTGTCTGTGTAGACGTTAAGTTTCTTACCTTCTGCCATTTGGAGGGCCTTGGTTAGGGCAATAAGTTCCGCTTTCTGGGCCGATGTTCCCGGGGGCAGTCCTCCAGCCCAAATTACCTCAGTCTCCATGGTAACAGCTGCCCCTGCCTTCCGCTCTCCATTTTCCAGAAAGCTACTGCCATCCGTGAACCAGGTGAGCTCAGCATCCTGAAGGGGGTGGTCTGTCAAATCAGGTCGGGTGCCATCACCAAGAGTTTAGTTCCAGTCCTCTCAGGAAACAACTGTGAGGTGGTGGTTGAATCTGGCAGCACAGCAGCTCCAATGGAATGTCACACCTCCTGCTGGGTCGCCTGCAAAACTTCTAAAGAAGCTTAACCTAAGGCCTGACTCTGGTGAATTCTCCCAATGCTTTCCTAATTGCTTTACCCGAGCACACTCATTTTTGCAGGCTGGCACCCGTTGGTTTTTAAGACAGTATAGGGTTGAGAATAAACAAGGCTAGGATTCTCTAGACAGGCACAGAAGACTCGAAACTGTAGCCATTCCCCACAAGTGCAGTCTCCACTCTTGCACATTTGTTAATTTGTTACTACTATTTTTCTCCATGCCTCTAACTTATGCTGTCTTAATTTTTAAGAAACAGCTTTTTTTTGGTCCCTTTATCTAAAGAGGACTGATGGGCGACGATCCATCTTCTATAACTTCTTCAGGCTGACTCAGGGGCGTTGTCTCTATACCTAGCCAGGGACCCTAAAAACTTAGCCTATTTTACCAAGAGGTTGCCAAGATTACATATCAGGAGTGATATTCTACTCCAAATTGGAGGTCATGTAAAGCATTTAACAACTGCACAAACTTTTTCTTTGATTACAACAGTGTAGCTTACTTAGCACCCATTTGCAAAGGCATTTTCCTGATTGGCTGGGAACTTAATCCCTGCGACTCTAACTATGCTTCAGTTGCCAGATCTAAACAGATAATAGGGACGGAAGCCTCACATCCACCCTGAATTTGTGGCTGGTGTCAAATCAAACTTCACTCAGTTAGGACTTTAAACTATCCTCTATCACAGATGATTGACAAGTTCCTGCCCAGTTATGAAAGGCATGGGCATTAGTAAGGCATGCTTACAAACTATTCTATGACCTCCCGGCTCTGATTAATACTGAATGGCCAAGCACAAGTGACTCTAGGATCTGACACCACCTCAGCCATCCAAGCTGTGGCTTACTGCATCTGGATGTTTCATTGTCCCTGTAGTGTCTCTCCACACAAGAATAAATGTCCCATTGGCATTTCACTTCGTTGGTTTCTAGACTTGAACTCAGGGTCTGGGTGCTGTCTCTCAGCTCTCCAGCTCAAGGCTAGCACCCTGCCACTTTTAAGTCCCAAACTCAGGGCCTGAGTGCCGCTCCTCAGCTCTGCAGCTCAAGGCTTGCACTCTGCCACTTGGAGCTCCAAAGCAACTCTCAGTAGCACTCTGACAGATTAGACACCACAGTCTCACAGGGACTTTGCTTTGCCCGGGCAGGCTCAAAACTGCGGCTTTCAGATCAATGAGTCCTACAAAGGCCACTTTACTCCAATTAGAAGCAACAAGGTGGTCAACTCAGAAATAGTCTCTAAGCATGATCTTATCTGGAACTTGGTGAGGGCCAAATTTACATCTGAATGAGGATCTGCTGTCCTTCCCCATGGGCCTGCTGGAGATTGCTATAAAATAACTTACAAGAATAAGCCGAAATAGCAATTAAGCAACCATTTTGGTAGTCCTGATTTTTCTTGTTTTCTTTTTTTTTTCTTGAAACAAACATTTAGGACAACTTCAATTTCAAACTTTGTTCAGAAACCCATTTCCAATGTTCTTTAAACTTTTACTGATATTTGCTTAAACAATTAACACTTTAGCCTTCATTTGCATTTGAAAAAATCTGTAAGGGCCCAAGGAACTCCCTTTTCTCCAGGTTTTCCTTGGGCTCAAAGAAAGCCCTTTGCCTTCAGGCCCCCTAGGGCTCAAGGCACTCCCTTTGTTTCCAGGTTTCCTTTTTGGAGAGGCATTTTTTTTCCTGCAGTTTAGGTTACTGCCTAAAACTCCAGCAACAGTTTAAACTCAAATAAGTTTTTCCTCAATGCAAGAATTGCAAATATCATCAGTGCACCAAAAGTCTAAATCTGGACTTAGTTTCCTTCTTTTTCTAAAATACGTCCAATTGCAACCCAGTAACATGAACCCAAATTATACAGAGATAAACTTTTAAACATTCATTCCTTTTCAAATGCTAATCATATTACCCAGATTTTACCATCAGATTTTCAGTGTCAGTCTGCAAAGAAAAAGAGCGAAGATGTGGATCTCAGTCCACCTGACCAGGTTAAGTGAACGGCCTTCATTCCAGCTTATTTACCCAGAGCTGCACCTTTGCCAGTTCACCTCTCACCCCCAAAGATGGTCACACAGGACTATTCTAAGTTTTCCCATCCTTTCTCTTAGCATTCGATTACCTAGACAGTTTTGAAAGATAGGTAAAGTCTCTGACATTAATAAATAAATTTACATTTTAATTCCTAATATTTATCTCCAAATTTCAACTTAAGGAAATAGATTCCAAATTCCCTAATACCTCTGGGCTAAACAGGATACAATGTTTACAATGTAAACAGCTCTATGCATTTCAATATCAAATTATTTTTAATGCAAATTTCATTTAGAAAATACTTTTTCTACTTTAGATAAATACTTTTTACCAGTTTCTCTTTAAAACAATGTAATAACCCTTTGAGACATTGTAAAACATTTTAACCTAATAATTTTCTTGAAGTTTAGACTTAGATTTACCCAATTGCCTTTTTTTATTTCAAGTATAAATTTATCCATTGTTTTATACAGCATGCTGATAATTTAACCTTGAACATGTTCACTCACTCATTCACACATACTCATACTCAAAGATCTTAAAGCGCGCAAAATTAATATCGGCCGTTCAATTTCTGGAAGTTTGTGTCGAGAGAGCTTTGCCAATTTTACTCCTGCAGGTGAGAACCAGGTTTAAAACAAAACTTTTTACATGGCAACTTAGCTGTGATTTATTTTTCCAGGGCTTGTTACAACTGCCCAAAAATACACACACAAAGATTGCAAGGATCCATATTTAAGACTGGTACCAATTTTGAAAACAATATTAGACAACAAAAAAAACATCTCACAAAACAAGACAGAAGCAGAGACCTTTAAGCACCCCAAATTTTGATGGCATGCATGGTAGCAGTCACAGACTGTCCCATGTTAGTATTCAGTCCAAGTCCAAGTCCCGTCACAACAAACACAAGAATTAAGCAAACACCAAATGAGACACTTCGCAGCGCGGCTTCGGTGCAAAACCGAAAGGGGACGGGCGTTGGGGGGGGGAGCTCGGAGTCTCCCCTATCAGATGGACTAGAGAGTCCTCAGACCGGGGCGAAGCCCCGAAAACAGATACCAGATGGGTCAGAAATCTGACCCCAGATGCCTCCGGGATGGAGGGGGGGGGAGCTCGGAGTCTCCCCTATCAGATGGACTAGAGAGTCCTCAGACCGGGGCGAAGCCCCGAAAACAGATGGACTAGAGAGTCCTCAGACCGGGGCGAAGCCCCGAAAACAGATGGACTAGAGAGTCCTCAGACCGGGGCCGAAAACAGATACCAGATGGGTCAGAAATCTGACCCCAGATGCCCCAGGGACGTCTCCCAGGGGCTGCGGTCAGGAGTACGAGCTCGTCAGCTACTCCACGGGTCCGCCAGAATACAGATTGACACGGCCGAGTCACAGATTCCAGAAATACTCTTAACATAAGACAAGACACACACACAGAAGACAACAGAAATTTGCTGGCCAGCTTACCTCCCGGAGGTGGGTCGGTGGTCCCTGGGTGGGGAGTCTCCAATCTCGGTGGGACCTCCAAATGTAAGACCCCCGACTCAGCGGGACGTCTTTCAGACGGAGACGGAGCCCCCTTCCCAAGGAACAGCGAGTCCACGCAGTCGGATGCAATCAGCAAGAGGTTTATTCAGGAACATGGGCGCCCGGGGGCGACAAAGCCGACTAGAAGACTCGCGCCGAGGCTTGGGGAAGAGGGGTATTTATGGGTAGCAGAAGCACGGTTACAGAAGCAGAAGCGTAATTACATGGTAGGGGTCGGTTAACTTCAAATCAGGCTAGGAGTTTACTTTGGGCAGTAGAGGAATTTTTCTCTTAGCTAGAAGTGGGAGGAAGTGCCTTTCATCTGGATTTACAACCTTATCAGCCTCATCCGCAAACATCCTGCGGGGCTGCTTTTTAACTTCTTTTGTTGGGCAACAGCAGTTACAGCCGTAGCCGGGGTCTCACCAATGCTTTATGGGCTGCAGCTGCACATTTCATGTGAAGTGATAGAATTGAGGTGTGTAAAGTCAGAATGGAGGTGTGTGAACACATAGAAGGGTGGTGTGTGAAATCACAATAGAGGTGTGTGAAGTCATAGAATAGAGGTGTGGGAAGTCACAGAAGGAGGTGTGTGAAGTCATAGAAAGGAGCTGTGTGAATTCAGAATGGAGGTGTGTGAAGTCACAGAATGGAGGTTTGTGAAGTCACAGAATGTGGGTGTGTGAAGTCATAGAATGGATGTTTGTGAAGTAAGAATGAAGGTGTGTGAAGTCATAGAATGGAGGTGTGTGAAGTCAAAATGGAGGTGTGTGAACTCATAGAATAGAGAAGTGTGACCTCATAGAATGGAGATGTGTGAAGTCATGGAATGGAGGTGTGTGAAATCCAAGAACAGAGGAGTGCAAAATCAAACAATGGAGGTGTGTGAAGTCACAGAATGGAGGTGTGTGAAGTCACAGAATGGAGGTGTGTGAAGTCAAAATTGTGATGTGTGAAGTCACAAATGAAGGTGTGTGAAGTAATAGAATTGTGGTGTGTGAAGTCAAAATGGAGGTGTGTGAAATCAAAGAAAGGAGGGGTGTGAAGTCATAGAATGGAGGTGTATGAAGTCATGGAATGGAGGTTTGTGAAGTCATAGAATGGAGATTTGTGAAGTCATAGAATGGATGTGTGTGAAGTCAGAATGAAGATGTGTGAAGTCACAGAATGGAGGTGTGTGAAGTCAAAGAATATTGGTGTGTGAAGTCATAGAATGGAGGTGTGTGAAGTCTTAGAATGGAGGTGTGTGAAGTAATAGAATGGAGGTGTGTGAAGTCACAGAAAGGAGGTGTGTGAAGTCACAGAATGGAGGTGTGTAAACTCACAGATTGGAGGTGTGTGAAGGCACAGAATGGAGGGGTGTGACGTCAAAGAATGGAGGTATGTGAAGTCACAGAATGGAGGGGTGTGAAGTCAGAATAGAGGTGTGCGAAGTCATAGAATGGAGGTGTGTGAAGTCAGAATGGAGCTGTGTTAACTCATAGAACGGAGGTGTGTGAAGTCACAACGGAGATGTGTGAAGTCATAGAATAGTGGTTTTTGAAGTCACAGAATGGAGTTCTGTGAAGTCATAGAATGGAGGTGTGTGAAGTCAGATTGGAGGTATGTGAAGTCACAGAATGGAGGTGTGTCAACACAGAAAGGAGGAATGTGAAGTCATAGAATGGAGGTGTGTGAATTCAAAGAATGGAGGTGTGGGAAATCATAGAATGGAAGTGTGAGAAGTCACAGAATTGAGGTGTGTGAAGTCAGAATGGAGGTGTGTAAAGTCACAATGCAGGTGTGTGAACTCATAGAACGTAGGTGTGTGAAGTCACAATGTAGGTGTGTGAAGTCATAGAATGGAGGTGTGTGAAGTCATAGAATGGAGGTGTGTGAAGTCACAATATGGACGTGTGTGAAGTCATAAAATGTAGGTGTGTGAAGTCACAGAATGGAGGTGTGTGAAGTCAGAATGGAGGTGTGTGAAGTCACAGAATGGAGGTCTGTGAAGCCATAGAATGGAGATGTGTGAAGTCACAGAATGGAGGTGTGTGAAATCGTAGAATGGAGGTGTGTGAAGTCAGAGAATCGAAGGGTGTGAAGTCACAGAATGGAGGTGTGTGAAGTCACAGAATTGAGGTGTGTGAACTCACAATGGAGGTGAGTGAAGTCACAGAATGGAGGTGTGTGAAGTAATAGAATGGAAGTGTGTGAAGTCATAGAATGGAGGTGTGTGATGTCAGAATGGAGGTGTGTGAAGTCACAGAATGGAGGTATGTGACGACATAAATGTTGGTGTGTGAAGTCATAGAATGGAGGTGTGAAGTCATAGAATGGAGGTGTGTGAAGTCATAGAATGGAGGTGTGTGAAGTCACAGAATAGAGTTGTGTGAAGTCACAATGGTGGTGTGTGAATTCATAGAATGGAGGTGTGTGAAGTCAAAGAACGGAGGTGTGTGAAGTCATAGAATGGAGGTGTGTGAAATCACAGAATGGAGTTGTGTGTAGTCACAGAGTGGAGGTGTGTAAAGTCACAGAGTGGAGATGTGTGAAGTCTCAGAATGGAGGTGTGTGAAGTCATAGAATGGAGGTGTTTGAAGTCATAGAATGTTGGTTTTTGAAGACACAGAATGGAGGTGTGTGAAGTCATAGAATGGAGGTGTGTGAAGTCACAGAAAGGAGGTGTGTGAAGTCACAGAATGGAGGTGTGTAAACTCACAGAGTGGAGGTGTGTGAAGGCACAAAATGGAGGGGTGTGACGTCAAAGAATGGAGGTATGTGACGTCACAGAATGGAGGGGTGTGAAGTCAGAATAGAGGTGTGCGAAGTCATAGAATGGAGGTGTGTGAAGTCAGAATGGAGCTGTGTTAACTCATAGAACGGAGGTGTGTGAAGTCACAATGGAGATGTGTGAAGTCATAGAATGGTGGTTTTTGAAGTCACAGAATGGAGTTGTGTGAAGTCATAGAATGGAGGTGTGTGAAGTCAGATTGGAGGTATGTGAAGTCACAGAATGGAGGTGTGTCAACACAGAAAGGAGGTATGTGAAGTCATAGAATGGAGGTGTGTGAATTCAAAGAATGGAGGTGTGGGAAATCATAGAATGGAAGTGTGTGAAGTCACAGAATTGAGGTATGTGAAGTCAGAATGGAGGTGTGTGAAGTCACAATGCAGGTGTGTGAACTCATAGAACGTAGGTGTGTGAAGTCAAAATGTAGGTGTGTGAAGTCATAGAATGGAGGTGTGTGAAGTCATAGAATGGAGGTGTGTGAAGTCACAATATGGAGGTGTGTGAAGTCATATAATATAGGTGTGTGAAGTCACAGAATGGAGGTGTGTGAAGTCAGAATGGAGGTATGTGAAGTCACAGAATGGAGGTGTGTGAAGTCATAGAATGGAGATGTGTGAAGTCACAGAATGGAGGTGTGTGAAATCGTAGAATGGAGGTGTGTGAAGTCAGAGAATCGAAGGGTGTGAAGTCACAGAATGGAGGTGTGTGAAGTCACAGAATTGAGATGTGTGAACTCACAATGGAGGTGAGTGAAGTCACAGAATGGAGGTGTGTGAAGTAACAGAAGGGAAGTGTGTGAAGTCATAGAATGGAGGTGTGTGATGTCAGAATGGAGGTGTGTGAAGTCACAGAATGGAGGTATGTGACGTCATAAATGTTGGTGTGTGAAGTCATAGAATGGAGGTGTGAAGTCATAGAATGGAGGTGTGTGAAGTCATAGAATGGAGGTGTGTGAAGTCACAGAATAGAGTTGTGTGAAGTCACAATGGAGGTGTGTGAATTCATAGAACGGAAGTGTGTGAAGTCAAAGAACGGAGGTGTGTGAAGTCATAGAATGGAGGTGTGTGAAATCACAGAATGGAATTGTGTGTAGTCACAGAGTGGAGGTGTGTAAAGTCACAGAGTGGAAATGTGTGAAGTCTCTGAATGGAGGTGTGTGAAGTCATAGAATGGATGTGTTTGAAGTCATAGAATGTTGGTTTTTGAAGACACAGAATGGAGGTGTGTGAAGTCATAGAATGGAGGTGTGTGAAGTCAGATTGGAGGTGTGTGATGTAACAGAATGCAGGTGTGTCAACTCAGAAAGGAGGTGTGTGAAGTCATAGAATGGAGTTGTGTGAAGTCATAGAATGGAGGTGTGTGAAATCATAGAATGGAGGTGTGTGAAGTCACAGAAATGAGGTGTTTGAAGTCAATATGGAAGTGTGTGAAGACAGAATGGAGTTGTGTGAAGTCATAGAATGGAGGTGTGTGAAGTCATAGAATGGAGGTGTGTGAACTCACAGAATGGAGGTGTGTGACTCATAGAATGGAGGAGTGTGAAGTCATAGAATGGAGGTGTGTGAAGTCATAGAATGGAGGTGTGTGAAGTCACAGAATGGAGGTGTGTGAACTCAGAATGGAGGTATGTGAATTCACAGAAGGGAGGTTTGTGAAGTCATAGAATGGATGTTTCTGAAGTAAGAATGAATGTGTGTGAAGTCATAGAATGGAGGTGTGTGAAGTCAAACTGCAGGTGTGTGAAGTGAAACAATGGAGGTGTGTGAAGTCACAGAATGGAGGTGTGTGAAGTCAGAGAATGGAAGTGTGCGAAGTCAAAATGGAGGTGTTTGAAGTCAGAGAATGGAGGTGTGTGAAGTCAAAGAATGGACATGTGTGAAGTCAAAATTGTGGTGTGTGAAGTCACAAATGCAAGTGTGTGAAATCACAGAATGGAGGTGTGTGAAGTCAAAATGGAGGTGTGTGAAGTCAAAGAATGGATTTGTTTGAAGTCATAGAATGGAGGTGTATGAAGTCATGGAATGGAGGTTTGTGAAGTCAAACATTGGAAGTGTTTCAAGTTACAGAATGGAGGTGTGTGAAGTCACAGAATGGAGGTGTGTGAAGTCATAGATTGGAAGCGTGTGAAGTCATAGAATGGAGGTGTGTGAAGTCATAGATTGAAGGTGTGTGGAAGTCACAGTATGGAGGTGTGTGAAGTCACAGAAAGGAGGTGTGTAAAGTCACGGAGTGGAGGTTTGTGAAGTCACAGAATGGAGTTTTGTGTGAAGTCACAGAATGGAGGTGTGTGAAATCACAGAATGCAGGTGTGTGAAGTCAGTATAGAGGTGTGCGAAGTCATAGAATGGAGGTGTGTGAAGTCAGAATGGAGCTGTGTGAAGTCATAGAATGGAAGTGTGTGAAGTCAGAATGGAGGTGTGTAAACTCAGAGAATGGAGGTGTATGAAGTCACAATGGAGGTGTGGGAAGTCACAGAATGGATGTGTAAGAACTTAGAAAGGAGGTGTGTGAAGTCATAGATTGGAAGCGTGTGAAGTCATAGAATGGATTGTGTGAGAAATCATAGAATGGAGGTGTGTGAAGTCACAGAATGGAGGTGTGTAAAGTCACAGAGTGGAGGTTTTTGAAGTCACAGAATGGAGTTTTGTGTGAAGTCACAGAATGGAGGTGTGTGAAGACACAGAATGCAGGTGTGTGAAGTCAGTATAGAGGTGTGCGAAGTCGTAGAATGGAGGTGTGTGAAGTCAGAATGGAACTGTGTGAAGTCATAGAATGGAAGTGTGTGAAGTCAGAATGGAGGTGGGTAAACTCATAGAATGGAGGTGTATGAAGTCACAATGGAGGTGTGGGAAGTCACAGAATGGATGTGTAAGAACTTAGAAAGGAGGTGTGTGAAGTCTTAGAATGGAGGTCTGTGAAGTCATAGAATGGAGGTTTGTGAACTCAGATTTGAGGTGTGTGAAGTCACAGAATGGAGGTGTGAGAAGTCAAAGAAGGAGGTGTCTGAAGTCACAGAATGGAGGTGTGTGAAGACACAGAATGGAGGTGTGTGAACTCAGAGAGGAGGTGTGTGAATTCACAGAATGGAAGTGTGTGAAGTCACAGAATGGATGTGTGTGAAGTCATAGAATGGAGGTGTGTGAAATCAAAGAATGGAGGTTTGTGAAGTCATAAAATGGATTGTGTGAGAAATCATAGAATGGATGTGTGTGAAGTCACAGAATGGAGGTGTGTAAAGTCACAGAGTGGAGGTGTGTGAAGTCACAGAATGGAGTTTTGTGTGAAGTCACAGAATGGAGGTGTGTGAAGTCACAGAATGCAGGTGTGTGAAGTCAGAATAGAGGTGTGCGAAGTCATAGAATGGAGGTGTGTGAAGTCAGGATGGAGCTGTGTGAAGTCATAGAATTGAAGTGTGTGAAGTCAGAATGGAGGTGTGTAAACTCATAGAATGGAGGTGTATGAAGTCACAATGGAGGTGTGGGAAGTCACAGAATGGATGTGTAAGAACTCAGAAAGGAGGTGTGTGAAGTCTTAGAATAGAGGTCTGTGAAGTCATAGAATGGATGTGTGTGAAATCATAGAATGGAGGTGTGTGAATTCACAGAATTGAGGTGTGTGAAGACAGAATGGAGGTGTGTGAAGTCAGAATGGAGGTGTGTGAATTCAGAGAATGGAGGTGTGTGAAGTCACAATGCAGGTGTGTGAACTCATAGAATGGAGGTGTGTGAAGTCACAATGTAGGTTTCTGAAGTCATAGAATGGAGGTGTGTGAAGTCATAGAATGGAGGTTTGTGAAGTCACAGAATAGAGGTGTGTGATGTCATAGAATGGAGGTGTGTGAAGTCACAGAATGGAGGTTTGTGAAGGCATAGAATGGAGGTTTGTGAAGTCATAGAATGGAGGTGTGTGAAGTCATAGAATGGAGGTGTGTGAAGTCATAGAATGGAGGTGTGGGAAGTCATAGAATGCAGGTGTGTGAAGTCACAGTATGGAGGTGTGTGAACTCAGATTTGAGGTGTGTGAAGTCACAGAATGGCGGTGTGTGAAGTCAAAGAAGGAGGAGTCTGAAGTCACAGAATGGAGGTGTGTGAAGACACAGAATGGAGGTGTGTGAACTCAGAGAGGAGGTATGTGAAATCACAGAATGGAGGTGTGTGAAGTCATAGAATGGAAGTGTGTGAAGTCATAGAATGGAGGTGTGTGAAGTCAGAATGGAGGTGTGTGAAGTCACAGAATGGAGGTGTGTGAACTCAGAATGGAGGTGTGTGAAGTCACAGAATGGAGGTTTGTGAAGTCATAGAATGGAGGTGTGTGAAGTCATAGAATGGATGTTGCTGAAGTAAGAATGAAGGTGTGTGAAGTCACAGAATGGAGGGGTCTGAAGTCATAGAATGGATGTTGCTGAAGTAAGAATGAAGGTGTGTGAACTCATAGAATGGAGGTGTGTGAACTCATAGAATGGAGGTGTGTGAATTCATGGAACGGAGGTGTGTGAAGTCAAAGAATGGAGGTGTATGATATCAAACAATGGAAGTGTGTGAAGGCATAGAATGGAGGTGTGTGAAGTCAGAATAGAGGTGTGTGAAGTCATAGAATGGAGGTGTGTGAAGTCAGAATGGAGCTGTGTGAACTCATAGAATGGAGGTGTGTGAAGTCACAATGGAGGTGTGTGAAGTCATAGAATGGTGGTTTTTGAAGTCACAGAATGGAGGTGTGTGAAGTCATAGAATGGAGGTGTGTGACGTCACAGAATTAAGGTGTGTGAAGTCAGCATGGAGGTGTGTGTATTCAGAATGGAGGTGTGTGAAGTCAGAGTCTGGAGTTGTGTGAAGTCGCAATGCAGGTGTGTGAACTGATAGAACGTAGTTGTGTGAAGTCACAATGGAGGTGTGTGAAGTCATAGAATGGAGGTGTGTGAAGTCATAGAATGGAGGTGTGTGAACTCACAGAATGGAGGTGTGTGAACTCATAGAATGGAGGAGTGTGAAGTCATAGAATGGAGGTGTGTGAAGTCACAGAATGGAGGTGTGTGAAGTCACAGAATGGAGGTGTGTGAACTCAGAATGGATGTGTGTGAAATCACAGAAGGGAGGTTTGTGAAATCATAGAATGGATGTTTCTGAAGTAAGAATGAATGTGTGTGAAGTCATAGAATGCAGGTGTGTGAAGTCAAAATGCAGGTGTGTGAAGTCAAACAATGGAGGTGTGTGAAGTCACAGAATGGAGGTGTGTGAAGTCAGAGAATGGAAGTGTGAGAAGTCAAAATAGAGGTGTTTGAAGTCAGAGAATGGTGGTGTGTGAAGTCAAAGAATGGACGTGTGTGAAGTCAAAATTGTGGTGTGTGAACTCACAAATGCAGGTGTGTGAAATCACAGAATGGAGGTGTGTGAAGTCAAAATGGAGGTGTGTGAAGTCAAAGAATGGATTTGTTTGAAGTCATAGAATGGAGGTGTATGAAGTCATGGAATGGAGGTTTGTGAAGTCAAACATTGGAAGTGTTTCAAGTTACAGAATGGAGGTGTGTGAAGTCACAGAATGGAGGTGTGTGAAGTCATAGATTGGAAGCGTGTGAAGTCATAGAATGGAGGTGTGTGAAGTCATAGATTGAAGATGTGTGGAAGTCACAGTATGGAGGTGTGTGAAGTCACAGAAAGGAGGTGTGTGAAATCACAGAATGGAGTTGTGTGAAGTCACAATGGAGGTGTGTGAAGTCACAGAATGGAGGTGTGTGAAATCAAAGAATGGAGGTTTGTGAAGTCATAGAATGGATTGTGTGAGAAATCATAAAATGAAGGTGTGTGAAGTCAAGGAATGGAAGTGTGTAAAGTCACAGAGTGGAGGTTTGTGAAGTCACAGAATGGAGTTTTGTGTGAAATCACAGAATGGAGGTGTGTGAAGTCACAGAATGCAGGTTTGTGAAGTCAGTATAGAGGTGTGCGAAGTCATAGAATGGAGGTGTGTGAAGTCAGAATGGAGCTGTGTGAAGTCATAGAATGGAAGTGTGTGAATTCAGAATGGAGGTGTGTAAACTCATAGAATGGAGGTGTATGAAGTCACAATGGAGGTGTGGGAAGTCACAGAATGGATGTGTAAGAACTTAGAAAGGAGGTGTGTGAAGTCTTAGAATGGAGGTCTGTGAAGTCATAGAATGGAGGTGTGTGAAATCATAGAATGGAGGTGTGGGAATTCACAGAACTGAGGTGTGTGAAGTCAGAATGGAGGTGTGTGAAGTCAGAATGGAGGTGTGTGAAGTCAGAGAATGGAGGTGTGTGAAGTAACAATGCAGGTGTGTGAACTCATAGAATGGAGGTGTGTGAAGTCACAATGCAGGTTTCTGAAGTCATAGAATGGAGGTGTGTGAAGTCATAGAAGGGAGGTGTGTGAAGTCACAGAATAGAGGTGTGTGATGTCATAGAATGGAGGTGTGTGAAGTCACAGAATGGAGGTGTCTGAAGGCATAGAATGGAGGTGTGTGAAGTCATAGAATGGAGGTGTGTGAAGTCATAGAATTGAGGTGTGTGAAGTCACAGAATGTAGGTGTGTGAAGTCACAGTATGGAGGTGTGTGAACTCAGATTTGAGGTGTGTGAAGTCACAGAATGGAGGTGTGAGAAGTCAAAGAAGGAGGTGTCTGAAGTCACAGAATGGAGGTGTGTGAAGACACAGAATGGAGGTGTGTGAACTCAGAGAGGAGGTGTGTGAAGTCACAGAATGGAAGTGTGTGAAGTCATAGAATGGATGTGTGTGAAGTCATATAATGGAGGTGTGTGAAGTCAGAATCGAGGTGTGTGAAGTCACAGAATGGAGGTGTGTGAACTCAGAATGGAGGTGTGTGAAGTCACAGAATGGAGGTTTGTGAAGTCATAGAATGGAGGTGTGTGAAGTCATAGAATGGATGTTGCTGAAGTAAGAATGAAGGTGTGTGAAGTCAGAGAATGGAGGTTTCTGAAGTCATAGAATGGATGTTGCTGAAGGAAGAATGAAGGTGTGTGAACTCATAGAATGGAGGTGTGTGAACTCATAGAATGGAGGTGTGTGAATTCATGGAACGGAGGTGTGTGAAGTCAAAGAATGGAGGTGTATGATATCAAACAATGGAAGTGTGTGAAGGCATAGAATGGAGGTGTGTGAAGTCAGAATAGAGGTGTGTGAAGTCATAGAATGGAGGTGTGTGAAGTCAGAATGGAGCTGTGTGAACTCATAGAATGGAGGTGTGTGAAGTCACAATGGAGATGTGTGAAGTCATAGAATGGTGGTTTTTGAAGTCACAGAATGGAGGTGTGTGAAGTCAGATTGGAGGTATGTGAAGTCATAGAATGGAGGTGTGTGAAGTCACAGAATTGAGGTGTGTGAAGTCAGCATGGAGGTGTGTGTATTCAGAATGGAGGTGTGTGAAGTCAGAGTCTGGAGTTGTGTGAAGTCACAATGCAGGTGTGTGAACTGATAGAACGTAGTTGTGTGAAGTCACAATGTAGGTGTGTGAAGTCATAGAGTGGAGATGTGTGAAGTCACAGAATGGAGGTGTGTGAAATCGTGGAATGGAGGTGTGTGAAGTCAGAGAATCGAGGTGTGTGAAGTCACAGAATGGAGGTTAGTGAAGTCACAGAATGGAGGTGTGTGAACTCACAATGGAGGTGAGTAAAGTCACAGAATGGAGGTGTGTGAAGTAATACAATGGAAGTGTGTGAAGTCATAGAATGTAGGTGTGTGATGTCAGAATGGAGGGGTGTGAAGTCACAGAATGGAGGTATGTGACGTCATAAATGTTGGTGTGTGAAGTCATAGAATGGAGGTGTGTGAAGTCATAGATTGGAGGTGTGTGAAGTCTTAGAATGGAGGTGTGTGAAGTCACAGAAGGCAGGTGTGTGAAGTCACGGAATGGAGTTGTGTGAAGTCACAATTGACGTGTGTGAAGTCATAGAATGGAGGTGTGTGAAATTAAAGAATGGAGGTTTGTTAAGTCATAGAATGGATTGTGTGTGAAATCATAGAATGGAGGTGTGTGAAGTCACAGAATTGAGGTGTGTAAAGTCACAGAGTGGAGGTGTGTGAAGTCACAGAATGGAGTTGTGTGTGAAGTCATAGAATGGAGGTGTGTGAAGTCACAGAATGCAGGTGTGTGATGTCAGAATGGAGGTGTGTGAAGTCACAGAATGGAGGTATGTGACGTCATAAATGTTGGTGTGTGAAGTCACACCATGGAGGTGTGAAGTCATAGAATGGAGGTGTGTGAAGACATAGAATGGAGGTGTGTAAAGTCACAGAAGGCAGGTGTGTGAAGTCACAGAATACAGTTGTGTGAAGTCATGGAATGGAGGTGTGTGAAGTCACAGAAGGCAGGTGTGTGAAGTCACAGAATACAGTTGTGTGAAGTCATGGAATGGAGGTGTGTGAAGTCAGAATGCAGGTGTGTGAAGTCATAGAATGGAGGTGCGTGAAGTCATAGATTGAAGGTGTGTGGAAGTCATAATATGGAGGTGTGTGAAGTCACAGAAAGGAGGTGCGTGAAGTCATAGATTGAAGGTGTGTGGAAGTCATAATATGGAGGTGTGTGAAGTCACAGAAAGGAGGTGTGTGAAGTCATAGAATGGAGGTGTGTGAAGTCAAAATGGAGGTGTGTTAAGTCAAAGAATGGAGGTGTGTGAAGTCATAGAATGGAGGTGTATGAAGTCATGGAATGGAGGTTTGTGAAGTCAAACATTGGAAGTGTGTGAAGTTACAGAATGGAGGTGTGTGAAGTCATAGAATGGAGGTGTGTGAAGTCATAGAATGGAGGAGTGTGAAGTCAGAATGGAGATGTGTGAAGTCACATAATGGAGGTGTGTGAAGTCATAGTATGTTGGTGTGTGAAGTCATAGAATGGAGGTGTATGAAGTCATAGAATGGAGGTGTGTAAAGTCAGAATGCAGGTGTGTGAAGTCATAGAATGGAGGTGTGTGAAGTCATAGAATGGAGGTGTGTGAGTCATAGATTGGAAGTGTGTGAAGTCATAGAATGGAGGTGTGGGAAGTCATAGAATGGAGGTGTGTGAAGTCATAAAATGGAGGTGTGTGAAGTCACAGAAGCGAGGTGTGTGAAGTCCCAGAATCGAGTTGTCTGAAGTCACAATGGAGGTGTGTGAAGTCATAGAATGGAGGTGTGTGAAGTCAGAATAGTGTTGTGCGGAGTCATAGAATGGAGATGTGTTAAGTCAGAATGGAGCTGTGTGAAGTCTTAGAATGGAGGTGTGTGAAGTCAGAATGGAGGTGTGTGAACTCATAGAATGGAGGTGTGTGAAGTAAAAATGGAGTTGTGAACTCATAGAATGAAGGTGTGTGAACTCATAGAATGGAGGTTGTGAAGTCATGGAATGGAGGTGTTAGAAGTAAAAGAATGGAGGTGTGTGAAGTCAAACAATAGAGGTGTGTGAAGTCAAACAATGGAGGTGTGTGAAGTCACAGAATGGATGTGTGTGAAGTCAAAAGGGAGGTGTGTGAAGTCACAAAATGGAGGTGTGTGAAGTCACAGAATGAAGATGGGTGAAGTCAAAAAGGTGGTGTGTGAAGTCACAAATGGACGTGTGTAAAGTCACAGAATGGAGGTGTGTGAAGTCAAAATGGAGGTGTGTGAAGTCAAAGAATGGAGGTGTATGAAGTCATCGAATGGAGGTATGTAAAATCATGTCATGGAGGTGTGTGAAGTCACAGAATGGAGGTGTGTGAAATCAGAATTGAGGTGTGCTAAGTCATAGAATGGAGATGTGTGAAGTCAGAATGGAGGTGTGTGAAGTCATAGAATGGAGGTGTGTGAAGTCAGATTGGAGGTGTGTGAACTCATAGAATGGAGGTATGTGAAGTCACAATGGAGGTGTGTGAAGTCATAGAATGGTGGTATGTGAAGTCACAGAATGGAGGTGTGGAAGTCATAGAATGGAAGTGTGTGAAGTCAGAAATTGAGGTGTGTGAAGTCACAGAATATAGGTGTGTGAATTCAGAATGGAGGTATGTGAAGTCATAGAATGGAGGTGACTGAAGTCATAGAATGGATGTTGCTGAAGTAAGAATGGAGGTGTGTGAACTCATAGAATGGAGGTTTGTGAACTCATAGAATGGAGGTGTGTGAATTCATGGAACGGAGGTGTATGAAGTCAAAGAATGGAGGTGTATGATGTCAAACAATGCAAGTGTGTGAAGTGATAGAATGGAGGTGTGTGAAATCTTAGAATGGAGGTGTGTGAAGTCATAGAATGGAGGTGTGTGAAGTTACAGAATGGAGGTGTGTAAAGTCACAGAGTGGAGGTGTGTGAAGCCACAGAATTGAGGGGTGTGAAGTCAAAGAATGGAGGTATGTGAAGTCACAGAATGGAGGGGTGTGAAGTCAGAATAGAGGTGTGCGAAGTCATAGAATGGAGGTGTGTGAAGTCAGAATGGAGCTGTGTGAACTCATAGAATGGAGGTGTGTGAAGTCACAATGGAGATGTGTGAAGTCATAGAATGGTGGTTTTTGAATTCACAAAATGGGGGTGTGTGAAGTCATAGAATGGAGGTGTGTGAAGTCAGATTGGAGGTATGTGAAGTCACAGAATGGAGGTGTGTCAACTCAGAAAGGAGGTATGTGAAGTCATAGAATGGAGGTGTGTGAAGTCAAAGAATGGAGGTGTGGGAAATCATAGAATGGAGGTGTGTGAAGTCACAGAATTGAGGTGTATGAATTCAGAATGGAGGTGTGTGAATTCAGAATGGAGGTGTGTGAAGTCATAGAATGGAGGTGTGTGAAGTCATGGAATGGAGGTGTGTGAAATCCTGTCGCTGTCCCCTCGGCGAGCAAGGAAGACGCAACAAGTGAGACTTCTTCTCGAGCAGCAGTTTATTCAGCAAGCTTACAGCTATGCCGGGTCGACCCCGACTTCCTCAAAACCCTGGGCTTTTATAGGCCCATCATCCAATCACATTTGCTTTCTTACAATTCTATAGCCAATAATATAAGTACACCTCTATAGCACATTCTAAACAAGTAGCAATATGGCATTACACATACTTCCAATCATGCATAAATCTCAAGAACAATCACATCTTTTCCTGGAAACTTTCAGACAAACAACTCAGTGGCGTAACCACAAGGCGGATGCCAGCGCCATCTTGTAATGGCGAATGTAATAGCTCTCTACATCTCCCCCTTTTTTCTTTTGGCTGAAAGTATAGAGAATTCGAGTAGGAATTCAGAGACTGGCCAGATCTCCAAACGCCTTCCCTATTTTCTCATACTGAGGGTAAGGGCTCATGCCTATCTTAGGTTGGAGAGATGCCTCTTGGTTCTTACCCGTCTTCAACATCCGATACTCGAGCATCAGAGTCTGTCTTAGGTTGATACCAAGACCATTCTCTACTCTTACCCGTCTTTGACTACTGATCCAGCATACCCAGCCACACTTGGGGGGATTCTTGTTGCTGAAGAGCCATAAGAGCTTGTTTAATGACCATGTGATCACGTTTTCTTTGTCTGATAATTTGTCTGCGCAAAACCAAAACAAACCAACACAACAATCCTAATCCAACACATAATATAACAATTAAGGACACGCTCCCAGCCCATTCTTTAACCCAACCAAGGGATTGAGAAATCCAATCTACCAACTCTCCCACAGTAGCAATGTTTACACGGGTGGAATTAACAATCATAATTTCATGCCGTAATTGATTAGTAAGATTTTCAAACTCTTGAGTCCAAGATCCTTGAAGCATACGACCCAATTCCCGGGATAGATTTGCAGCATAGGAAAGATTATAATAATCCAAAGAAGTAATACATAAACCAGATGTGGTTCCTACACACGTTAATTGAGCAAATTGAAACATATAATCCATTTGTTCTTGCAACAAGTCCACTCTTTGATTTAAAATCATAAGTCCTCGGGCTAAATGCTGATTCACTTGCACTTGAGTATCCATAGCTTGTGAAACCGCTTCAGAAAGTGTATTTACAGCAGTCGCAGTCTGAATGGAGGTAACCATAGCGGCAGCAGATGCAACAGCAGTTGCAATCAACGAAGACACCAAAATAATCAAAGCAGTCACTCCAAAATCACGTTTTGATCTTCTTTTCAATTTCACTATAAAATTCTTTTCAGAAGCTTCTACTGGAATAGGAATAAAAGTAGGCATACGCATAACCACAGCAGAATCAAACTCACTAACATTCCAGCACTGACTTAAATAACATACAGTAGAGGAACAATTTATAATCCCATCAACAACATCAAATGAATTAAAAATAACAAACATAAAAGGAAACCATACACATACAGGGGTAGGGCCATAACTACCATTAAATGCACAATAATCTAGGGTAACATTATTTCTAGGTGCCATAGTTGTACAATGACATGGAGTTGATGCCTTAGTTGTACAAGAACATGAAGTTGAACTGGGGCAACATGGCCCTGAACCGGGACAGACCATCATAAAATCATTTTTAATGGTACTATTACAATGCCTAAACTCTCCTCCATTAATAAAAGCCAAAGCATTACTAACACTACAAGCATATTTCCCACAAATTAGCCAAACATCAAAAGGATTCTCAGTATCTTCATCTCCTCTTTGAAAAACATAATCACGTCTACATGGAGCATGGGTAAAATTCCCAAAATCAGCAATAGCAGGAGAAAAACGAAAACCAGAAGCAACATGAGCATATCTAGAACTCTGACAACCTGTCCACTCCCAGGGCCACCAAGCACCGCTAGTACATTTTGGAAACAATAAAGGAAAACTTTTTGTAGATCCATATTGAATTTCCCCAATTTTCACATGATCTCCATAAGATGGAACATACCCCGAATATCCCACCAATCCTGCCTTTTGAGTTAGTGTAGAAACTGTTGTTAAATCACCATTTGGCTGGGGATAAAACATTCCCATATTTTGTCGATGAAGAATTATACAGGCACTCAAATTCATAGATAAAGTAAAACACAAGGTTCGAGTTAAATTCAAACTTAAGGAAAAATTTCCACGTCCAGAATCATAAGGAATAGAAGGTAATTTCAAGGAACTGTTAGTTGTGAATATATATGGATATACTTTGGAAGTACTAGTCACTGGCATTGGCAGGGGAAACGTCTTCATTATTGCCCACAGTACTCGAGTCTCCATCAGTGGCCACAACAGCATCATTAGTAATAGCATCATCGACAGGATTTTCATGACGCTCATCCTTCTGCACTTTCCTCACTAAACGTTCCGGCACCCAAATAGGATCTTGTGATTTCTGTGGAAACACACAAACAGCTCCTCGTACCCAAGAGAGCACGGGGTCTGGCCCATTCCATTGGCCAGTTAATACATCCTTCCATTTTACAAAGCCTTTATGCAATCCTATAGCTGGTGAAACATGTCTATCAGCGGCAGAATGGCCTTGAATATCCAAATTTAAAAAATTTAAAGTAAAGAGGACTAAGGAAATTCTCTCTTTAGGTGTCCTCTTATGTCCAATTCCCTCCTTTTGTTTTTGTAAATAAATCTTTAAGGTGCGGTGAGCACGTTCCACGATACCTTGTCCTTGAGGATTATAAGGCAGTCCATGTGACAACTGTACTCCCATGGTTTGGCAAAATTGAAGGAATTGTCTGCTAGTATAAGCAGGGCCATTATCAGTTTTTAATAGATAAGGCATGCCCCAGGAAGCCCAAGCTTCCAGGCAATGAGTAATTACATGATGAGTTGTCTCTCCACTTAAAGGAGTGGCATGAATAATTCCTGAACATGTATCAATTGAGACATGTAAAAATTTCAACTTTCCAAACTCCATAACATGGGTAACATCCATTTGCCAAATTTTTAAAGGAAGAAGACCACGAGGATTAACACCCAATGACGCAACCGGTAGGTGGGTAACACATTTTGGACAATTTAACACAATTTGTCTGGCCGCCTGCTGGGTTAACTTAAACTTAGATTGTAAAGTACGGGCATTAACATGAAAATGACTATGAAATTCCTGAGCTTGTCGTTCCGGGGTAAAAACAGTAAAGGCCATTTGCACACGTGTGCACTTATCCACTACATCATTACCCAAACTAATTGGTCCGGGTAATCCTGTATGAGCACGTATATGAACTGGAAAAAATGGAGCTTTGCGGGCACATATTAATTCCTGCAATTGTGCAAATAATTTATAAACACTACTACTTTTGCTGATAACCCCAGCAAGTTCTAAACTTTTCAAGGCATTTACTACATAAAGGGAATCAGAAATAATATTAAAAGGAAAGGGACAATTCTCAAATACAGCAATAACAGCTTGTAACTCCACCTTCTGTGCCGATCCAGGTTGAAAGTGACATAAAACTGGTTGCTGTCCTTCAATTAAATAGGCCCCTAATCCATTCTTAGAGCCATCGGTAAAAATATTAACTGCTCCAATAATAGGTTGTTTTGCTGTAACTACCGGAAAAACCACGGGATGTTCTTTAAAAAACTGTAAAAAAGGACTCTTAGGATAATGATTATCTATTTTTCCTGTAAACATACAATTTAAAATAGCCCATTCATCAATGGTGGCACTTAAAACCTGAATTTGATCAGAAGTATAAGGAACTATAAGAAGATTAGGTTGACAACCAAAGTGTTGTATACTAAATTTAATACCCAAAATGGACAAATTTGCAACGGCTGTGGGATAGTATTCAATAAATTTTGCAGGTGACAATTTAGGGTGAACCCACGCCAAAGGTCCAGTCTGCCACAAGACTCCTGAAGGCTGTTTAAAACAAGCCAAAATAATTAAAGAAATTTCTAGTCCTGGTTCTATTCTTTGTAAAAATGCTGAATCCAATCTTTCTTCCAAGACTTCTAAAACTCCTCTGGCTGCGGGGGTTAACATTCTAGGTGAGTCTAAGGCAGAATCACCTTGTAATATATCGAATAAGGGCTTTAATTCACTGTTGCTCATAGGGAGGGAGGTTCTAATCCAATTAATATCTCCCAACAATTTCTGGAAGTCATTTAAGGTCTTAAGGTTGTCTTTTCGTAGTTGCCATTTTAAAGGCCTTATCTTTTGAAATGTTATAATGCTCCCTAAGTACTGAGATACTTTATATTTCTGAACCTTTTCAGGGGCTATGAATAAATTCTTATTTTCCAAATATTTTCTTAATAAGGCAAAGGCTTCATCCAATATTTCTTGATTTTTAGAGGTCAACAAAATATCATCCATATAATGTAAACACCTCACTAATGGAAATTCTTTCCGTAGGGGGAGTAACGCGGTATGTACATACAGCTGACACAAGGTGGGGCTGTTAGCCATTCCTTGGGGCAATACCACCCATTCAAAACGTTCATCCGGACTTTCTTGATTCACAGAAGGCAGGGTAAAAGCAAATCTACAGGTGTCCACATCATTCAATGGAACGGAAAAGAAACAATCTTTTATATCAATGACGACTACAGGCCAGCCCCGAGGTAGAGCAGAAAGTAAAGGCAGTCCTCGCTGCACTGGCCCCATGACCTGCATTTGATTATTAATAGCACGCAAATCATGTAATAATCGCCATTTTCCAGATTTTTTCCTAAGAACAAAAATAGGAGTATTCCAGGGGGAGACTGAGGGACGAACGTGTCCAAGTTTTAATTGTTCCTGTACTAAATTTCGAGCTGCAATCAATTTTTCAGAGGGAAGTGGCCACTGAGGAACCCATACAGGTTCCTCTGTTTTCCAACGAATGGGTATAATATCCTCAGTGGCCCCTAGGGAAAACCCAGGCCTAGATTTTTTGGGAGTTGTACTACTGATACTGGGGAGGTGCGTCCCTGTAACTGTTTTCCCAGCCCAGAGCCTGGTTGAAACCCCATCTTAGACATAATTCTTTCTGCTTTACTAAAAGAGTTATTGGTAAGTTTAAAGTTCATTTGCTGTAAAATATCTCTGCCCCAAAGGGAAGTAGGGACAGCAAGAACAAATGGTTGAAATATACCTTTATGCCCTTCCTCATCTTTCCAATTTAAAAAGGCAGCACTTAATTGTGGATTAGAGGCATAGCCCAAACCTTGAAGCGTTTGGTTAGTTATTTTCAGGGGCCATGACGCAGGCCAATCGTGTTGTGAAATAATACTTTTGTCAGCCCCTGTATCTAAAAGGCCCATAAAATTCTTTCCATTGACTGTTAATTTACACATAGGTCTTTCATTGAGATCCAGGGACAAAAATGCTGCTGTGCCTGAAGAGCCAAAACCTTGTTGCCCTCGAATATTGTCTTTAGCAGGAAAAATTTTATGATGACTAGGAAGTAATAATAATTGAGCTATACGATCTCCGGGGGAAATAGCCGTTATGCCCCGGGGAGACTCAACCATAATTTTAACTATTCCCTGATAATCTGAATCTATCACTCCTGGATGAATACTCAAACCTTTTAGGGTAGACGAAGAACGTCCTAATAAAAGTCCTACTGTATTCTCAGGGAGGGGGCCTTTAAAATCTGTATTAATGAGTTGAACTCCCATCTTAGGAGTTAATATGAGTCTGGTGGTGGAACAGAGGTCGATGCCTGCGGAACCCGGAGTGGCTCGCCTCGCTGACTCGGATGTCTGAGGGTCGGCCATGTTTCGGGAGGCGGTGGGGAGGCAGTTGTCATTGCCCCATATATTTGAGGGCCCTGGGGACGTGGGCCCCGGAGGCCGTTTTTTGGCAGCTGAGAATCCTGTGGGGGCAAGGGCCGTCCTTCCTTATCCTTCACTGAACGACATTCACTGTCCTGGTTTACCACATCTATAGCAGCTACCACTTCCCTTTATTCCTTGTCTAGTCATTTTAACAACCGCTGCAGCCAAACCTGCATTGGTCAGAGGTCCTCCAATTTCTCTACATACTTTCAACCAAGCCTCAATTCCTTTGGTCTTATAGGGAGTGATGGCAGTCCTACATTCCTTGGTACATTGCTCATATACTAGCTGTTTTACTAAAGGCATGGCTCTATCTGCATCTCCCCAGATTTTACTGGCTGCCTCAACCATTCTGGCCACAAAATCAGAAAAAGGTTCAAGAGGACCCTGAATAATTTTGGTCAAATTTCCAGCCACTTCTCCCCGATTAGGGAGGGCCTTCCAAGCTCGAATGCAGATAGTATTAATCTGAGTATATACTTCATTTGGATATCCATTTTGATCATTCACGAAATTTCCTTGGCCTAGAAGCATGTCTCTGTTCCAGAACGGTCTGCCTGCCTCCACGTTTCTCGCTTCCTGTTCATTGGCAAATTCCATCCAAAAAACTTTCCATTCTAAATACTGTCCAGGACTTAAGCAAGCTTTCGCTAAGGAAGACCAATCTGCGGGGGTCATGGCATATCTACCAAATGCCTCAACAAGGGCTTGCGTAAACGCCGCATTGACCCCATAGGTTCTCACTGTCTCTGCTAAAGTTTTAACAGTTTTGTAATCTAGTGGTTCATGATATCTCTGTTGATTTGGCGACTCAAAAACAGGACAACCTAAGTAAAGATCATTTTCAGCCTGTCGCCAAACCTCTGCATGGCGTGTACGCCCTGACCCCATAATAGGTGGGGGGTCTGGAGGAGGTGGAGCACTTAAATCTTCCCAATGTCCTGTACGTAAATTCTTTCGGGCTTCTTTTGACCTCCTTAAGCATGCCTCAAAAGCACCTTCCTCGGCCTCTAAATTATCCATCTCCCCCTCTTTTGGCAGAGGCGGATAGATAGAGGGTATCACTCTTTCAGTTATTTTAGTAGGTATTTGTTTTTCAATGGGCTCCTCCGTCACACTATTCTGCCTAGACAGGGACAAGGATCTATTCTCTTCTTTAAATTCCTCTAGAGCTATCTTTCCTTCCACCAGGGCAGTGCTGCACCGTTCATCAGTCATGCAGCTCCTAATTAATTTCCATATAGGCTTCACTCCTGGTCCGAGTCTGCCCTTTTCGGCGGCTCTATCTAAATCTTTCCCTAGCTTTTCCCAGGCAGGGAGTGAGAGGTTCCCAGAAACTGAGAACCAAGGAGCCACCTCTTCTATATTTAATAGAAAGAGTCTGAGTGTACTTTGTTTCACTTTCAATTCCTTTGCTCGCAAAAGAGCATCTAAAGCTGTTACTAATTGTGTTGATTCCGAGGCCCCCATCTTATTATGGAGAAAACCTCCCGCTCTTTCTTTATCTACAGAAAAGAGCAAAAGTAATTGGTCCCCTCTGCCCAGGACTTTAATTGGTCCTACTCTCCCAAGACCTTAATAGGTCTCTCTTATCTAGGACTTTAATTGGTTCCCCTTACCTGGGAAACTTACCGGTGCACCACCTCGAGTTCTGAAGTCTGTACGGGCCACCAGATGTCGCTGTCCCCTCGGCCAGCAAGGAAGATGCAACAAGTGAGACTTCTTCTCGAGCAGCAGTTTATTCAGCAAGCTTACAGCTATGCCGGGTCGACCCCGACTTCCTCAAAACCCTGGGCTTTTATAGGCCCATCATCCAATCACATTTGCTTTCTTACAATTCTATAGCCAATAATATAAGTACACCTCTATAGCACATTCTAAACAAGTAGCAATATGGCATTACACATACTTCCAATCATGCATAAAGCTCAAGAACAATCACATCTTTTCCTGGAAACTTTCAGACAAACAACTCAGTGGCGTAACCACAAGGCGGATGCCAGCGCCATCTTGTAATGGCGAATGTAATAGCTCTCTACAAAATTCAAGAATGTAGGTGTGTGAAATCAAACATTGGAGGTGTATGAAGTCACAGAATGGAGGTGTGAAGTCACAGAATGGAAGTGTGTGAAGGCAAAATTGAGGTGTGTGAAGTCACAGAATGGAGGTGTGTGAAGTCACAGAATATAGGTGTGTGAAGTCAAAATGGAGGTGTGTGAACTCATAGAATAGAGGTGTGTGAAGTCATGGAATGGAGATGTGTGTAATCCAAGAATGGAGGTGTGTGAAATCAAACAATGGAGGTGTATGAAGTCACAGAATGGAGATGTGTGAAGTCACAGAATGGAAGTGTGTGAAGTCAAAATTGAGGTGTGTGAAGTCACAGAATGGAGGTGTGTGAAGTCAAAATTTTGATGTGTGAAGTCACAAATGGAGGTGTGTGAAGTCACAGAATTGTGGTGTGTGAAGTCAAAATGGAGGTACGTGAAGTCAAAGAAAGGAGGTGTGTGAAGTCATAGAATGGAGGTGTATAAAGTCATGGAATTGAGGTTTCTGAAGTCATAGAATGGAGATTTGTGAAGTCATAGAATGGATGTGTGTGAAGTCAGAATGGAGATATGTGAAGTCACAGAATGGAGGTGTGTGAAGTCAAAGAATGTTGGTGTGTGAAGTCATAGAATGGAGGTGTATGAAGTCATGGAATGGAGGTGTGTGAAGTCAGAATGCACGTGTGTGAAGTCATAGAATGGAGTTGTGGGAAGTCATAGAATGGAGTTGTGTGAAGTCACAAAACGGAGGAGTGTGAAGTCATAGAATGGAAGTGTGTGAAGTCATAGAATGGAGGTGTGTGAAGTCTTAGAATGGAGGTGTGTGAAGTCATAGATGGAGGTGTGTGAAGTCACAGAAGGGAGGTGTGTGAAGTCACAGAATGGATGTGGCTGAAGTAATAATGAAGGTGTGTGAAGTCATAGAATGGAGGTGTCTGAAGTCATAGAATGGATGTTGCTGAAGTAAGAATGGAGGTGTGTGAACTCATAGAATGGAGGTGTGTGAACTCAGAGAATGGAGGTGTGTGAATTTTTGGAACGGAGGTATGTGAAGTCAAAGAATGGAGGTGTGTGAAGTCACAGAAGAGAGGTGTGTGAAGTCAGAGCATCGAGGTGTGTGAATTCACAGAATGGAGGTGTGTGAAGTAACAGAATGGAGGTGGGTGAACTCACAATGGAGTGAGTGAAGTTACAGAATGGAGGTGTGTGAAGTCATACAATGGAAGTGTGTGAAGTCATAGAATGGAGGTGTGTGATGTCAGAATGGAGGTGTGTTAAGTCACAGAATGGAGGTGTGTGACGTCATAAATTTTGGTGTGTGAAGTCATAGTATGTTGGTGTGAAGTCATAGAATGGAGGTGTGTGAAGTCATAGAATGGAGGTGTGTGAAGTCACAGAAGTCAGGTGTGTGAAGTCACAGAATAGAGTTGTGTGAGTTCACAATGGAGGTGTGTGAATTCATAGAATGGAGGTGTGTGAAGTCAAAGAATGGATGTGTGTAAGTCATAGAATGGAGGTGTGTGAAATCACAGAATGGAGGTGTGTGTATTCATAGATTGGAGGTGTGTAAAGTCACAATGTGGAGGTTTGTGAAGTCTCAGAATGGAGGTGTGTGAAGTCATAGAATGGAGGTGTTTGAAGTCATAGAATGTTGATTTTTGAAGTCACAGAATGCAGGTGTGTGAAGTCATAGAATGGAGGTGTGTGAAGTCAGATTGGAGGGGTGTGAAGTAACAGAATGGAGGTGTGTCAACTCAGAAAGGAGGTGTGTGAAGTCAAAGAATGGAGGTGTTTGAAGTCATAGAATGGAGGTGTGTGAAATCATAGAATGGAGGTGTGTGAAGTCACAGAAATGTGGTGTTTGAAGTCAAATGGAAGTCTGTGAAGGCTGAATGGAGGTGTGTGAAGTCATAGAATGGAGGTGTGTGAAGTCATAGAATAGAGGTGTGTGAAGTCACAGAATGGAGGTGTGTGAAGTCACAGAATGGAGGTGTGTGAACTCAGAATGGAGGTGTGTGAATTCACAGAAGGGAGGTTTGTGAAGTCATATAATGGAGATTTCTGCAGTAAGAATGAAGGTGTGTGAAGACATAGAATGGAGGTCTGTGAAGTCATAGAATGGAGGTGTGTGAAATCATAGAATGGAGGTGTGTGAAGTCACAGAATTGAGGTTTGTGAAGTCAGAATGGAGGTGTGTGTAGTCAGAATGGAGGTGTGTGTAGTCAGATAATGGAGGTGTGTGAAGTCACAATGCAGGTGTGTGAACTCATAGAATGGAGGTGTGTGAAGTAACAATGTAGGTTTCTGAAGTCATAGATTGGAGGTGTGTGAAGTCATAGAATGGAGGTGTGTGAAGTCACAGAATGGAGGTGTGTGGTGTCATAGAATGGAGGTGTGAGAAGTCACAGAATGGAGGTGTGTGAAGGCATAGAATGGAGGTGTGTGAAGTCACAGAATAGAGGTTTGTGAAGTCACAGTATGGAGGTGTGTGAACTCAGATTTGAGGTGTGTGAAGTCACAGAATGGAGGTGTGTGAAGTCATAGAAGTAGGTGTGTGAAGTCACAGAATGGAGGTGTGTGAAGACACAGAATGGAGGTGTGTGAACTCAGAGTGGAGGTATGTGAAGTCATAGAATGGAGGTGTGTAAAGTCAGAATCGAGGTGTGTGAAGTCACAGAATGGAGGTGTGTGAACCCAGAATGGAGGTGTGTGAAGTCACAGAATGGAGGTTTGCGAAGTCATAGAATGGAGGTGTGTGAAGTCATAGAATGGATGTTGCTGAAGTAAGAATGAAGGTGTGTGAAGTCATAGAATGGAGATGTCTGAAGTCATAGAATGAATGTTGCTGAAGTAAGAATGAAGTGTGTGTGAACTCATAGAATGGAGGTGTGTGAAATCATAGAATGAAGGTGTGTGAATTCATGGAACGGAGGTGTGTGAAGTCAAAAAATGGAGGTGTATGATGTCAAACAATGGAAGTGTGTGAAGTCATAGAATGGAGGTTTGTGAAGACTTAGAATGGAGGTGTGTGAAGTCATAGAATGGAGGTGTGTGAAGTCACAGAAGGGAGGTGTGTGAAGTCACAGAATGGAGGTGTGTAAAGTCACAGAGTGTAGGTGTGTGAAGGCACAGAATGGAGGGGTGTGAAGTCAAAGAATGGAGGTATGTGAAGTCACAGAATGGATGGGTGTGAAGTCAAAGAATGGAGGTATATGAAGTCACAGAATGGAGGGGTGTGAAGTCAGAATAGAGGTGTACGAAGTCATAGAATGGAGGTGTGTGAAGTCAGAATGGAGCTGCGTGAACTCATAGAATGGAGGTGTGTGAAGTCACAATGGAGATGTGTGAAGTCATAGAATGGTGGTTTTTGAAGTCACAGAATGGAGGTGTGTGAAGTCATAGAATTGAGGTGTGTGAAGTCAGATTGGAGGTATGTGAAGTCACAGAATGGAGGTGTGTCAACTCAGAAATAAGGTATGTGAATTCATAGAATGGAGGTGTGTGAAGTCACAGAATTGAGGTGTGTGAGTTCAGAATGGAGATGTGTGAATTCAGAATGGAGGTGTGTGAAGTCAGAGAATGGAGGTGTGTGAAGTCACAATGCAGGTGTGTGAAGTCATAGAATGGAGGTGTGTGAAGTCATAGAATGGAGGTGTGTAAAGTCACAAAATGGAGGTGTGTGAAGTCATATATTGGAGGTGTGTGAAGTCACAGAATGGAGGTGTGTGTGAAGTCACAATGTAGGTGTGTGAAGTCATAGAATGGAGGTGTGCAAAGTCACAAAATGGAGGTGTGTGAAGTCATATATTGGAGGTGTGTGAAGTCACAGAATGGAGGTGTGTGAACTCAGAATGGAGGTGTGTGAAGTCACAGAATGGAGGTGTGTGAACTCACAATGGAGGTGAGTGAAGTCATAGAATGTAGGTGTGTGATGTCAGAAAGGAGGTGTGTGAAGTCATAGAATGGTGATGTGAAGTCATAGAATGGAGGTGTGAAGTCATAGAATGGAGGTGTGTGAAGTCACAGAGGCAGGTGTGTGAAGTCACAGAATAGAGTTGTGTGAAGTCACAATGGAGGTGTGTGAATTCATAGAATGGAGATGTGTGAAGTCAAAGAATGGAGGTGTGTGAAGTCATACAATGGAGGTGTGTGAAATCACAAAATGGAGGTGTGTGTAGTCACACAGTGGAGGTGTGTATTGTCACAGAGTGGAGGTGTGTGAATTCTTAGAATGGAGGTGTGGGAAGTCACAGAATGGAGGTGTGTGAAGTCAAGAATGAAGGTGTGTGAATTCATAGAATGGAGGTGTGTGAAGTCTTTGAATGGAGGTGTGTGAAGTCATAGAATGGAGGTGTGTGAAGTCATAGAATGGAGGTGTGTGAGGTCAGATTGGAGGTGTGTGAAGTCACAGAATGGAAGTGTGTCAACTCAGAAAGGAGGTGTGTGAAGTCATAGAATGGAGGTGTGTGAAGTCATAGAATGGAGGTGTGTGAAATCATAGAATGGAGGTGTGTGAAGTCACAGAAATGAGGTCTTTGAAGTCAAAATGGAAGTGTGTGAAGTCAGAATGGAGGTGTGTGAAGTCATAGAATGGAGGTGTGTGAAGTCACAGAATGGAGGTGTGTGAACTCATAGAATGGAGGAGTGTGAAGTCATAGAATGGAGGTGTGTGAAGTCACAGATGGAGGGGTGTGAAGTCATAGAATGGAGGTGTGTGAAGTCACAGAATGGAGGTGTGTGAACCCAGAATGAAGGTGTGTGAATTCACAGAAGGGAGGTTTGTGAAGTCATAGAATGGATTTTTCTGAAGTAAGAATGAAGGTGTGTGAAGTCATAGAATGGAGGTGTGTGAAGTCAAAATGGAGGTGTGTGAAGTCAAATAATGTAGGTGTGTGAAGTCACAGAATGGAAGTGTGTGAAATCAAAATGGAGGTTTGTGAAGTCAAAGAATGGACGTGTGTGAAGTCAAAATTGTGGTGTGTGAAGTCACAAATGCAGGTGTGTGAAGTCACAGAATGGGGGTGTGTGAAGTCAAAATGGAGGTGTGTGAGGTCAAAGAATGGATGTGTGTGAAGTCATAGAATGGAGATGTATGAAGTCATGGAATGGAGGTTGTGAAGTCAAACATTGGAAGCGTGTGAAGTTACAGAATGGAGGTGTGTGAAGTCATAGAATGGAGGTGTGTGAAGACAGAGAATGGAGGTGTATGAAGGCAGAATGGAGCTGTGTGAAGTCATAGAATGGAAGTGTGTGTAGTCAGAATGGAGGTGTGTGAACTCATAGAATGGAGGTGTATGAAGTCACAATGGAGGTGTGTGAAGTCACAGAATGGATATGTGTGAACTCAGAAAGGAGGTGTGTGAAGTCAGAGAATGAAGGGTGTGAAGTCATAGATTGAAGGTGTTTGGAACACATAGTATGGAGGTGTGTGAAGTCACAGAAAGGAGGTGTGTGAATTCACAGAATGGAGTTGTATGAAGTCACAATGCAGGTGTGTGAAGTCGTAGAATGGAGGTGTGTGAAATCAAAGAATGGAGTTTGTGAAGTCATAGAATGGATTGTGTGTGAAATCACAGAATGGAAGTGTGTGAAGTCACAGAATGGAGGTGTGTAAAGTCACAGAGTGGAGGTGTGTGAGGTCACAGAATGGAGGTGTGTGAAGTCATAGAATGGAGGTGTGTGAAGTCACAGAATGCAGTTGTCTGAAGTCAGAATAGAGGTGTGCGAAGTCATAGAATGGAGGTGTGTGAAGTCAGAATGGAGCTCTGTGAAGTCATAAAATGGAAGTGTGTGTAGTCAGAATGGAGGTGTGTGAACTCATAGAATGGAGGTGTATGAAGTCACAATGGAGGTGTGTGAAGTCACAGAATGGATGTGTGTGAACTCAGAAAGGAGGTGTGGGAAGTCATAGAATGGAGGTCTGTGAAGTCATAGAATGGAGGTGTGTGCAATCATAGAATGGAGGTGTGTGAAGTCACAGAATTGAGGTGTGTGAAGTCAGAATGTAGGTGTGTGAAGTCAGAATGGAGGTGTGTGAAGTCAGAGAATGGAGGTGTGTGAAGTCACAATGCAGGTGTGTGAACTCATAGAATGGAGGTGTGTGAAGTCACAATGTAGGTTTCTGAAGTCATAAAATGGAGGTGTGTGAAGTCATAGAATGGAGGTGTGTGAAGTCACAGAATGGAGGTGTGTGATGTCATAGAATGGAGGTGTGTGAAGTCACAGATTGGAGGTGTGTAAAGGCATAGAATGGAGGTGTGTGAAGTCATAGAATGGAGGTGTGTGAAGTCATAGAATGGGGGTGTGTGAAGTTACAGAATGGAGGTGTGTGAAGTCACACTATGGAGGGGTGTGAACTCAGATTTGAGGTGTGTGAGGTCACAGAATGGAGGTGTGTGAAGTCATATAACGAGGTGTGTGAAGTCACAGAATGGAGGTGTGTGAAGACACAGAATGGAGGTGTGTGAACTCAGAGTGGAGGTGAGTGAAGTCACAGAATGGAGGTGTGTGAAGTCATAGAATGGAAGTGTGTGAAGTCATAGAATGGAGGTGTGTGAAGTCAGAATTGAGGTGTGTGAAGTCACAAATGGAGGTGTGTTAACTCAGAATGGAGGTGTGTGAAGTCACAGAATGGAGGTGTGTGAAGTCAAAATTGTGATGTGTGAAGTCACAAATGGAGGTGTGTGAAGTCACAGAGTGGAAGTGTGTGAAATCAAAATGGAATTTTGTGAAGTCAAAGAAAGGAGTTGTGTGAAGTCATAGAATGGATGTGTATGAAGTCATGGAATGGAGGTTGGTGAAGTCAAACACTGGAAGTGTGTGAAGTTACAGAATGGAGGTGTGTCAACACAGAAAGGAGGTGTGTGAAGTCATAGAATGGAGCTGTGTGAAGTCATAGAATGGAGGTGTGTGAAATCATAGAATGGAGGTGTGTGAAGTCACAGAAATGAGGTGTTTGAAGTCAAAATGGAAGTATGTGAAGTCAGAATGGAGGTGTGTGATGTCACAGAATGGAGGTGTGTGAAGTCATAGAATGGAGGTGTGTGAAGTCACAGAAAGGAGGTGTGTGAACTCATAGAATGGAGGAGTGAGAAGTCATAGAATGGAGGTGTGTTAAGTCACAGATGGAGGTGTGTGAAGTCACAGAATGGAGGTGTGTGAACCCAGAATGGAGGTGTGTGAATTCACAGAAGGGAGGTTTGTGAAGTCATAGAATGGATTGTGTGTGAAATCACAGAATGGAGGTGTGTGAAGTCACAGAATGGAGGTGTGTAAAGTCACAGAGTGGAGGTGTGTGAAGTCACAGAATGGAGGTTTGTGAAGTCATGGAATGGAGGTGTGTGAAGTCACAGAATGCAGGTGTGTGAAGTCAGAATAGAGGTGTGCGAAGTCCTAGAATGGAGGAGTGTGAAGTCAGAATGGAGCTGTGTGAAGTCATAGAATGGAAGTGTGTGAAGTCAGAATGGAAGTGTGTGAACTCACAGAATGGAGGTGTATGAAGTCACAATGGAGGTGTGTGAAGTCACAGAATGGATGTGTGTGAACTCAGAAAGGAGGTGTGTAAAGTCATAGAATGGAGGTCTGAGAAGTCATAGAATGGAGGTGTGTGAAATCATAGAATGGAGGTGTGTGAATTCACAGAATTGAGGTGTGTGAAGTCAGAATGGAGGTGTGTGAAGTCATAGAATGTAGGTGTGTGAAATCATAGAATGGAGGTGTGTGTAGTCACAGAGTGAAGGTGTGTAAAGTCACAGAGTGGAGGTGTGTGAAGTCTCAGAATGGAGGTGTGTGAAGTCATAGAATGGAGGTGTTTGAAGTCATAGAATGTTGGTTTTTGAAGTCAGAGAATGGAGGTGTGTGAAGTCATGGAATGGAGGTGTGTGAGGTCAGATTGGAGGTGTGTGAAGTCAGAGAATTGAAGTGTGTCAACTCAGAAAGGAGGTGTGTGAAGTCATAGAATGGAGGTGTGTGAAGTCATAGAATGGAGGTGTGTGAAATCATAGAATGGAGGTGTGTGAAGTCACAGAAATGAGGTGTTTGAAGTCAAAATGGAAGTGTGTGAAGTCAGAATGGAGGTGTGTGAAGTCATAGAATTGAGGTGTGTGAAGTCATAGAACGGAGGTGTGTGAAGTCACAGAATGGAGGTGTGTGAACTCATAGAATGGAGGAGTGTGTAGTCATAGAATGGCCGTGTGTGAAGTCACAGATGGAGGTGTGTGAAGTCATAGAATGGAGGTGTGTGAAGTCACAGAATGGAGGTGTGTGAAGTCACAGAATGGAGGTGTGTGAAATCATAGAATGGAGGTGTGTGTAGTCACAGAATTGAGGTGTGTGAAGTCAGAATGGAGGTGTGTGAAGTCAGAATGGAGTTGTGTGAATTCACAGAAGGGAGGTTTGTGAAGCCATAGAATGGATTGTGTGTGAAATCACAGAATGGAGGTGTGTGAAGTCACAGAATGGAGGTGTGTAAAGTCACAGAGTGGAGGTGTTTGAAGTCACAGAATGGAGGTTTGTGAAGTTATAGAATGGAGGTGTGTGAAGTCACAGAATGCAGCTGTGTGAAGTCAGAACAGAGGTGTGCGAAGTCATAGAATGGAGGTGTGTGAAGTGAGAATGGAGCTGTGTGAAGTCATAGAATGGAAGTGTGTGATGTCAGAATGGAGGTGTGTGAACTCATAGAATGGAGGTGTATGAAGTCACAATGGAGGTGTGTGAAGTCACAGAATGGATGTGTGTGAACTCAGAAAGGAGGTGTGTAAAGTCATAGAATGGAGGTCTGTGAAGTCACAGAATGGAAGTGTGTGAAATCATAGAATGGAGGTGTGTGAAGTCACAGAATTGAGGTGTGTGAAGTCAGAATGGAGGTGTGTGAAGTCAGAATGGAGGTGTGTGAAGTCAGATAATGGAGGTGTGTGAAGTCACAATGCAGGTGTGTGAACTCATAGAATGGAGGTGTGTGAAGTAACAATGTAGGTTTCTGAAGTCATAGAATGGAGGTGTGTGAAGTCATAGAATGGAGGTGTGAGAAGTCACAGAATGGAGGTGTGTGATGTCATAGAATGGAGGTGTGTGAGGTCACAGAATGGAGGTGTGTGAAGGCATAGAATGGAGGTGTGTGAAGTGATAGAATGGTGGTGTGTGAACTCAGATTTGAGGTGTGTGAAGTCACAGAATGGAAGTGTGTGAAGTCATAGAAGTAGGTGTGTGAAGTCACAGAATGGAGGTGTGTGAAGACACAGAATGTAGGTGTGTGAACTCAGTGAGGAGGTGTGTGAAGTCACAGAATGGAGGTGTGTGAAGTCATAGAATGGAAGTGTGTGAAGTCATAGAATGGAGGTGTGTGAAGTCAGAATAGAGGTGTGTGAAGTCACAGAATGGAGGTGTGTGAACCCAGAATGGAGGTGTGTGAAGTCACAGAATGGAGGTGTGTAAAGTCACAGAGTGGAGGTGTGTGAAGTCACAAAATGGAGGTTTGTGAAGTCATGGAATGGAGGTGTGTGAAGTCACAGAATGCAGGTGTGTGAAGTCAGAATAGAGGTGTGTGAAGTCATAGAATGGAGGTGTGTGAAGTCATAGAATGGATGTTGCTGAAGTAAGAATGAAGGTGTGTGAAGTCATAGAATGGAGGTGTCTGAAGTCATAGAATGGATGTTGCTGAAGTAAGAATGAAGGTGTGTGAACTCATAGAATGGAGGTGTGTGAACTCATAGAATGGAGGTGTGTGAATTCATGGAACGGAGTTGTATGAAGTCAAAAAATGGAGGTGTATGATGTCAAACAATGGAAGTGTGTGAAGTCATAGAATGGAGGTGTGTGAAGTCAGAATAGAGGTGTGTGAAGTCACAGAATGGAGGTGTGTGAACCCAGAATGGAGGTGTGTGAAGTCATAGAATGGAGGTGTGTAAAGTCACAAAATGGAGGTGTGTGAAGTCATATATTGGAGGTGTGTGAAGTCACAGAATGGAGGTGTGTGTGAAGTCACAATGTAGGTGCGTGAAGTCATAGAATGGAGGTGTGTGAAGTCATAGAATGGAGGTGTGCAAAGTCACAAAGCGGAGGTGTGAGAAGTCATATATTGGAGGCGTGTGAAGTCACAGAATGGAGGTGTGTGACGTCATAAATATTGGTGTGTGAAGTCATAGAATGGAGATGTGAAGTCATAGAATGGAGGTGTGAAGTCATAGAATGGAGGTGTGTGAAATCACAGAAGGCATGTGTGTGAAGTCACAGAATAGAGTTGTGTGAAGTCACAATGGAGGTGTGTGAATTCATAGAATGGAGATGTGTGAAGTCATAGAATGGAGGTGTGTGAAGTCATAGAATGGAGGTGTGTGAAATCACAAAATGGAGGTGTGTGTAGTCACAGAGTGGAGGTGTGTAAAGTCACAGAGTGGAGGTGTGTGAATTCTCAGAATGGAGGTGTGGGAAGTCACAGAATGGAGGTGTGTGAAGTCAAAGAATGGAGGTGTGTGAATTCATAGAATGGAGGTGTGTGAAGTCAAAGAATGGAGGTGTGTGAAGTCATAGAATGGAGGTGTGTGAAGTCCTAGAATGGAGGTGTGTGAGGTCAGATTGGAGGTTTGTGAAGTCACAGAATGGAAGTGTGTCAACTCAGAAAGGAGGTGTGTGAAGTCATAGAATGGAGGTGTGTGAAATCATAGAATGGAGGTGGGTGAAGTCACAGAAATGAGGTCTTTGAAGTCAAAATGGAAGTGTGTGAAGTCAGAATGGAGGTGTGTGAAGTCATAGAATGGAGGTGTGTGAAGTCACAGAATGGAGGTGTGTGAACTCATAGAATGGAGGAGTGTGAAGTCATAGAATGGAGGTGTGTGAAGTCACAGATGGAGGTGTGTGAAGTCATAGAATGGAGGTGTGTGAAGTCACAGAATGGAGGTGTGTGACCCAGAATGGAGGTGTGTGAATTCACAGAAGGGAGGTTTGTGAAGTCATAGAATGGATGTTTCTGAAGTAAGAATGAAGGTGTGTGAAGTCATAGAATGGAGGTGTGTGAAGTCAAAATGGAGGTGTGTGAAGTCAAGCAATGTAGGTGTGTGAACTCACAGAATGGAGGTGTGTGAAGTCATAGAATGGAAGTGTGTGAAGTCATAGAATGGAGGTGTGTGAAGTCAGAATGGAGGTGTGTGAAGTCACAAATGGAGGTGTGTTAACTCAGAATGGAGGTGTGTGAAGTCACAGAATGGAGGTGTGTGAAGTCAAAATTGTGATGTGTGAAGTCACAAATGAAGGTGTGTGAAGTCACAGAGTGGAGGTGTGTGAAATAAAAATGGAATTTTGTGAAGTCAAAGAAAGGAGTTGTGTGAAGTCATAGAATGGATGTGTATGAAGTCATGGAATGGAGGTTTGTGAAGTCAAACATTGGAAGTGTGTGAAGTTACAGAATGGAGGTGTGTGAAGTCATAGAAGGGAGATGTGTGAAGTCAAAAATTGGAGGTAGGTGAAGTGAGAATGGAGATGTGTGAAGTCAGAGAATGGAGGTGTGAAGTCATAGAATGGAGGTGTGTGAAATCAGAATGTAGATGCGTGAAGTCATAGAATGGAGGTGTGTGAAGTCATACAATGGAGGTGTGTCTAGTCACAGAATAGAAGTGTGTGAAGTCATAGAATGGAGGTGTGTGAAGTCATAGAATGGAGGTGTGTGAAGTCATAGAATGGAGGTGTGTGAAATCACAGGATGGAGGTGTGTGAAGACACAGAATGGAGGTGTGTAAAGTCACAGAGTGGAGGTGTGTGAAGTCACAGAATGGAGGTGTGTGAAGTCAGAGAATGGAGGTGTGTGAAGTCACAGGATGGAGGTGTGTGAAGACACAGAATGGAGGTGTGTAAAGTCACAGAGTGGAGGTGTGTGAAGTCAGAGAATGGAGGTGTGTGAAGTCAAAATTGTGGTGTGTGAAGTCATAGAATGGAGGTGTGTGAAGTCAGAATGGAGGTGTGTGAACTCATTGAATGGATGTGTGTGAAGTCAAAATGGAGGGGTGTGAAGTCATAGAATGGTGGTTTTTGAAGTCACAGAATGGAGGTGTGTGAAGTCATAGAATGGATGTTTCTGAAGTAAGAATGAAGGTGTGTGAAGTCATTGAATGGAGGTGTGTGAAGTCAAAATTGAGGTGTGTGAACTCATAGAATGGAGGTATGTGAGCTCATAGAATGGAGGTGTGTGATGTCATGGAATGGAGGTGTGTGAAGTCAAAGAATGGAGTTGTGTGTAGTCAAAGAATGGAGGTGTGTGAAGTCACAGAATGGAGGTGTGTAAATTCACAGAATGGAAGTGTGTGAAGTCAAAATGGAGGTGTGTGAAGTCAAAGAATGGAGGTGTGTGAAGTCAAAGAATGGAGGTGTGTGAAGTCAAAATTGTGGTGTGTGAAGTCACAAATGGAGGTGTGTGAAGTCACAGAATGGAGGTGTGTGATGTCAAAATGGAGGTGTGTGAAGTCAAAGAATGGAGGTGTGTCAAGTCACAGAAGGGAGGTGTGTGAAGTCACAGAACGGAGATGTGTGAAGTCACAATGGAGGTGTGAGAGGTCATAGAATGGAGGTGTGTGAAGTCAAAGAATGCAGGTTTGTCAAGTCAAACATTGGAAGTGTGTGAAATTACAGAATGGAGGTGTGTGAAGTCATAGAATGGAGGTGTGTGAAGTCATAGAATGGAGGTGTGTCAAGTCACAGAAGGGAGGTGTGTGAAGTTACAGAACGGAGATGTGCGAAGTCACAATGGAGGTGTGTGAAGTCACAGAATGGAGGTGTGTGAAGTCAAAGAATGGAGGTGTGTGAAGTCATAGAATGGAGGTGTGTGAAATCACAGAATGGAGGTGTGAGAAGTCACAGAATGGAGGTTTGTAAAGTGACAGAGTTGAGGTGTGTGAAGTCACAGAATGGAGGTGTTTGAAGTCATAGAATGGAGGTGTGTGAAGTCACAGAATGGAGGTGTATGAAGTCAGAATGTAGGTATGCGAAGTCGTAGAATGGAGATGTGTTAAGTCAGAATAGAGCTGTGGGAATTCATAGAATGGAGGTGTGTGAAGTTAGATTGGAGGTGTGTGAACTCTTAGAATGGAGGTATGTGAAGTCACAATGGAGGTGTGTGAAGTCATAGAATTGTGGTTTTTGAAATCACAGAATGGAGGTGTGTGGAGTCATAGAATGGAGGTGTGTGAAGTCATAGATTGGAGGTGTGTGAAGTCATAGAATGTGGGTGTGTGAAATCATAGAATGCAGGTGTGTGAAGTCACAGAATTGAGGTGTGTGAATTCAGAATGGAGGTGTGTGAAGTCAGAATGGAGGTGTGTGAAGTCAGAGAATGGAGGTGTGTGAAGTCACAATGCAGGTGTGTGAACTCATAGAATGGAGGTGTGTGAAGTCACAATGTAGGTTTCTGAAGTCATAGAATGGAGGTGTGTGAAGTCATAGAATGGAGGTGTGTGAAGTCACAGAATGGAGGTGTGAGAAGTCACACTATGGAGGGGTGTGAACTCAGATTTGAGGTGTGTGAGGTCACAGAATGGAGGTGTGTGAAGTCATATAACGAGGTGTGTGAAGTCACAGAATGGAGGTGTGTGAAGACACAGAATGGAGGTGTGTGAACTCAGAGTGGAGGTGTGTGAAGTCACAGAATGGAGGTGTGTGAAGTCATAGAATGGAAGTGTGTGAAGTCATAGAATGGAGGTGTGTGAAGTCAGAATGGAGGTGAGTGAAGTCACAAATGGAGGTGTGTTAACTCAGAATGGAGGTGTGTGAAGTCACAGAATGGAGGTGTGTGAAGTCAAAATTATGATGTGTGAAGTCACAAATGGAGGTGTGTGAAGTCACAGAGTGGAGGTGTGTGAAATAAAAATGGAATTTTGTGAAGTCAAGGAAAGGAGTTGTGTGAAGTCATAGAATGGATGTGTATGAAGTCATGGAATGGAGGTTTGTGAAGTCAAACATTGGAAGTGTGTGAAGTTACAGAATGGAGGTGTGTGAAGTCATAAAAGGGAGATGTGTGAAGTCATAGATTGGAGGTGGGTGAAGTGAGAATGGAGATGTGTGAAGTCAGAGAATGGAGGTGTGAAGTCATAGAATGGAGGTGTGTGAAGTCAGAATGTAGATGTGTGAAGTCATAGAATGAAGGTGTGTGAAGTCATACAATGGAGGTGTGTCTAGTCACAGAATAGAAGTGTGTGAAGTCATAGAATGGAGGTGTGTGAAGTCATAGAATGGAGGTGTGTGAAGTCATAGAATGGAGGTGTGTGAAATCACAGGATGGAGGTGTGTGAAGACACAGAATGGAGGTGTGTAAAGTCACAGAGTGGAGGTGTGTGAAGTCACAGAATGGAGGTGTGTGAAGTCAGAGAATGGAGGTGTGTGAAGTCACAGGATGGAGGTGTGTGAAGTCAGAATAAAGGTGTGCGAAGTCATAGAATGTTGGTGTGTGAAGTCAGAATGGAGGTGTGTGAACTCATTGAATGGATGTGTGTGAAGTCAAAATGTTGGGGTGTGAAGTCATAGAATGGTGGTTTTTGAAGTCACAGAATGGAGGTGTGTGAAGTCATAGAATGGATGTTTCTGAAGTAAGAATGAATGTGTGTGAAGTCATTGAATGGAGGTGTGTGAAGTCAAAATTGAGGTGTGTGAACTCATAGAATGGAGCTATGTGAGCTCATAGAATGGAGGAGTGTGATGTCATGGAATGGAGGTGTGTGAAGTCAAAGAATGGAGTTGTGTGTAGTCAAACAATGGAGGTGTGTGAAGTCACAGAATGGAGGTGTGTAAATTCACAGAATGGAAGTGTGTGAAGTCAAAATGGAGGTGTGTGAAGTCAAAGAATGGAGGTGTGTGAAGTCAAAGAATGGAGGTGTGTGAAGTAAAAATTATGGTGTGTGAAGTCACAAATGGAGGTGTGTGAAGTCACAGAATGGAGGTGTGTGATGTCAAAATGGAGGTGTGTGAAGTCAAAGAATGGAGGTGTGTCAAGTCACAGAAGGGAGGTGTGTGAAGTCACAGAACGGAGATGTGTGTAGTCACAATGGAGGTGTGAGAGGTCATAGAATGGAGGTGTGTGAAGTCAAAGAATGGAGGTTTGTGAAGTCAAACATTGGAAGTGTGTGAAATTACAGAATGGAGGTGTGTGAAGTCATAGAATGGAGGTGTGTGAAGTCATAGAATGGAGGTGTGTCAAGTCACAGAAGGGAGGTGTGTGAAGTCACAGAACGGAGATGTGTGAAGTCACAATGGAGGTGTGTGAAGTCACAGAATGGAGGTGTGTGAAGTCAAAGAATGGAGATGTGTGAAGTCATAGAATGAAGGTGTGTGAAATCACAGAATGGAGGTGTGAGAAGTCACAGAATGGAGGTGTGTAATATGACAGAGTTGAGGTGTGTGAAGTCACAGAATGGAGGTGTTTGAAGTCATAGAATGGAGGTGTGTGAAGTCACAGAATGGAGGTGTATGAAGTCAGAATAGAGGTATGCGAAGTCGTAGAATGGAGATGTGTTAAGTCAGAATGGAGCTGTGGGAATTCATAGAATGGAGGTGTGTGAAGTCAGATTGGAGGTGTGTGAACTCTTAGAATGGAGGTATGTGAAGTCACAATGGAGGTGTGTGAAGTCATAGAATTGTGGTTTTTGAAATCACAGAATGGAGGTGTGTGGAGTCATAGAATGGAGGTGTGTGAAGTCATATTGGAGGTGTGTGAAGTCAATGAACGGAGGTGTGTGAACTCAGAAAAGAGGTATGTGAAGTCATAGAATGGAGGTGTGTGAAGTCAAAGAATGGAGGTGTGGGAAATCATAGAATGGAGGTGTGTGAAGTCACAGAATTGAGGTGTGTGAAGTCAGAATGGAGGTGTGTGAATTCAGAATGGAGGTGTGTGAAGTCATAGAATGGAGGTGTGTGAAGTCATTGAATGGAGGTGTGTGAAGTCACAATGCAGCTGTGTGAACTGATAGAACGTAGGTGTTTGAAGTCACAATGTAGGTGTGTGAAGTCATAGAATGGAGGTGTGTGAACTCTTAGAATGGAGGTATGTGAAGTCACAATGGAGGTGTGTGAAGTCATAGAATTGTGGTTTTTGAAATCACAGAATGGAGGTGTGTGGAGTCATAGAATGGAGGTGTGTGAAGTCAGATTGGAGGTGTGTGAAGTCAATGAATGGAGGTGTGTGAACTCAGAAAGGGGTTGTTTGAAGTCATAGAATGGAGCTGTGTGAAATCATAGAATGGAAGTGTGTGAAATCATAGAATGGAGGTGTGTGAAGTCAAAGAGTGGAGGTATGTGAAATCACAGAATGGAGGGGTGTGAAGTCAGAATAGAGGTGTGCGAAGTCATAGAATGGAGGTGTGTGAAGTCAGAATGGAGCTATGTGAACTCATAGAATGGAGGTGTGTGAAGTTACAATGGAGATGTGTGAAGTCATAGAATGGTGGTTTTTGAAGTCACAGAATGGAAGTGTGTGAAGTCATAGAATGGAGGTGTGTGAAGTCAGATTGGAGGTATGTGAAGTCACAGAATGGAGGTGTGTCAACTCAGAAAGGAGGTAAGTGAAGTCATAGATTAGAGTTGTGATGTCAAAATGGAAGTGTGTGAAGTCAAAGAATGGAGGTGTGTGAAGTCATAGAATGGAGGTGTGTCAAGTCACAGAAGGGAGGTGTGTGAACTCACAGAACGGAGATGTGTGAAGTCACAATGGAGGTGTGAGGGGTCATAGAATGGAGGTGTGTGAAGTCAAAGAATGGAGGTTTGTGAAGTCAAATATTGGAAGTGTGTGAAATTACAGAATGGAGGTGTGTGAAGTCATACAATGGAGGTGTGTGAAGTCATAGAATGGAGGTGTGTCAAGTCACAGAAGGGAGGTGTGTGAAGTCACAGAACGGAGATGTGTGAAGTCACAATGGAGGTGTGTGAAGTCACAGAATGGAGGTGTGTGAAGTCAAAGAATGGAGTTGTGTGAAGTCATAGAATGGAGGTGTGTGAAATCAAAGAATGGAGGTGTGAGAAGTCACAGAATGGAGGTGTGTAAAGTGACAGAGTTGAGGTGTGTGAAGTCACAGAATGGAGGTGTTTGAAGTCATAGAATGGAGATGTGTGAAGTCACAGAATGGAGGTGTATGAAGTCAGAAAAGAGGTATGCGAAGTCATAGAATGGAGATGTGTTAAGTCAGAATGGAGCTGTGGGAATTCATAGAATGGAGGTGTGTGAAGTCAGATTGGAGGTGTGTGAACTCTTAGAATGGAGGTATGTGAAGTCACAATGGAGGTGTGTGAAGTCATAGAATTGTGGTTTTTGAAATCACAGAATGGAGGTGTGTGGAGTCATAGAATGGAGGTGTGTGAAGTCACATTGGAGGTGTGTGAAGTCAATGAATGGAGGTGTGTGAACTCAAAAAGGAGGTATGTGAAGTCATAGAATGGAGGTGTGTGAAGGCAAAGAATGGAGGTGTGGGAAATCATAGAATGGAGGTGTGTGAAGTCACAGAATTGAGGTGTGTGAAGTCAGAATGGAGGTGTGTGTAGTCAGAGAATGGAGGTGTGTGAAGTCACAGGATGGAGGTGTGTGAAGTCAGAATAAATGTGTGCGAAGTCATAGAATGGAGGTGTGTGAAGTCAGAATGGAGGTGTGTGAACTCATTGAATGGATGTGTGTGAAGACAAAATGGAGGGGTGTGAAGTCATAGAATGGTGGTTTTTGAAGTCACACAATGGAGGTGTGTGAAGTCATAGAATGGATGTTTCTGAAGTAAGAATGAAGGTGTGTGAGGTCATTGAATGGAGGTGTGTGAAGTCAAAATTGAGGTGGGTGAACTCATAGAATGGAGGTATGTGAGCTCATAGAATAGAGGTGTGTGATGTCATGGAATGGAGGTGTGTGAAGTCAAAGAATGAAGTTGTGTGTAGTCAAAGAATGGAGGTGTGTGAAGTCACAGAATGGAGGTGTGTGAATTCACAGAATGGAAGTGTGTGAAGTCAAAACGGAGGTGTGTGAAGTCAAAGAATGGAGGTGTGTGAAGTCAAAGAATGGAGGTGTGTGAAGTCAAAATTGTGGTGTGTGAAGTCACAAATGGAGGAATGTGAAGTCAGAGAATGGAGGAGTGTGATGTCAAAATGGAGGTGTGTGAAGTCAAAGAATGGAGGTTTGTGAAGTCAAACATTGGAAGTGTGTGAAATTACAGAATGGAGGTGTGTGAAGTCATAGAATGGAGGTGTGTGAAGTCATAGAATGGAGGTGTGTCAAGTCACAGAAGGGAGGTGTGTGAAGACACAGAACGGAGATGTGTTAAGTCACAATGGAGGTGTGTGAAGTCACAGAATGGAGGTGTGTGAAGTCAAAGAGTGGAGGTGTGTGAAGTCATAGAATGGAGGTGTGTGAAATCACAGAATGAAGATGTGAGAAGTCACAGAATGGAAGTGTGTAAAGTGACAGAGTTAAGGTGTGTGAAGTCACAGAATGGAGGTGTTTGAAGTCATAGAATGGAGGTGTGTGAAGTCACAGAATGGAGGTGTATGAAGTCAGAATAGAGGTATGCGAAGTCGTAGAATGGAGATGTGTTAAGTCAGAATGGAGCTGTGGGAATTCATAGAATGGAGGTGTGTGAAGTCAGATTGGAGGTGTGTGAACTCTTAGAATGGAGGTAGGTGAAGTCACAATGGAGGTGTGTGAAGTCATAGAATTGTGGTTTTTGAAATCACAGAATGGAGGTGTGTGGAGTCATAGAATGGAGGTGTGTGAAGTCAGATTGGAGGTGTGTGAAGTCAATGAATGGATGTGTGTGAACTCAGAAAGGAGGTATGTGAAGTCATAGAATGGAGGTGTGTGAAGTCAAAGAATGGAGGTGTGGGAAATCATAGAATGGAGGTGTATGAAGTCACAGAATTGAGGTGTGTGAAGTCAGAATGGAGGTGTGTGAATTCAGAATGGAGGTGTGAAGTCATAGAATGGAGGTGTGTGAAGTCACAATGCAGGTGTGTGAACTGATAGAACGTAGGTGTTTGAAGTCACAATGTAGGTGTGTGAAGTCATAGAATGGAGGTGTGTGAAGTCATAGAATGGAGGTGTGTGAAGTCATACAATGGAGGTGTGTCTAGTCACAGAACAGAAGTGTGTGAAGTCATAGAATGGAGGTGTGTGAAGTCATAGAATGGAGGTGTGTGAAGTCATAGAATGGAGGTGTGTGAAATCACAGGATGGAGGTTTGTGAAGACACAGAATGGAGGTGAGTAAAGTCACAGAGTGGAGGTGTGTGAAGTCACAGAATGGAGGTGTGTGAAGTCAGAGAATGCAGGTGTGTTAAGTCACAGGATGGAGGTGTGTGAAGTCAGAATAGAGGTGTGCGAAGTCATAGAATGGAGGTGTGTGAAGTCAGAATGGTTGTGTGTGAACTCATTGAATGGATGTGTGTGAAGTCAAAATGGAGGGGTGTGAAGTCATAGAATGGTGGTTTTTGAAGTCACTGAATGGAGGTGTGTGAAGTCATCGAATGGATGTTTCTGAAGTAAGAATGAAGGTGTGTGAAGTCATTGAATGGAGGTGTGTGAAGTTAAAATTGAGGTGGGTGAACTCATAGAATGGAGGTATGTGAGCTCATAGAATGGAGGTGTGTGATGTCATGGAATGGAGGTGTGTGAAGTCAAAGAATGGAGTTGTGTGTAGTCAAACAATGGAGGTGTGTGAAGTCACAGAATGGAGGTGTGTGAATCCACAGAATGGAAGTGTGTGAAGTCAAAATGGAGGTGTGTGAAGTCAAAGAATGGAGGTGTGTGAAGTCAAAGAATGGAGGTGTGTGAAGTCAAAATTGTGGTGTGTGAAGTCACAAATGGAGGTGTGTGAAGTCAAAGAATGGAGGTGTGTCAAGTCACAGAAGGGAGGTGTGTGAAGTCACAATGGAGGTGTGAGAGGTCATAGAATGGAGGTGTGTGAAGTCAAAGAATGGAGGTTTGTGAAGTCAAACATTGGAAGTGTGTGAAATTACAGAATGGAGGTGTGTGAAGTCATAGAATGGAGGTGTGTGAAGTCATAGAATGGAGGTGTGTCAAGTCACAGAAGGGAGGTGTGTGAAGTCACAGAACGGAGATGTGTGAAGTCACAATGGAGGTGTGTGAAGTCACAGAATGGAGGTGTGTGAAGTCAAAGAATGGAGGTGTGTGAAGTCACAGAATGGAGGTGTGTGGAGTCATAGAATGGAGGTGTGTGAAGTCAGATTGGAGGTGTGTGAAGTCAATGAATGGAGGTGTGTGAACTCAGAAAGTAGGTATGTGAAGTCATAGAATGGAGGTGTATGAAGTCAAAGAATGGAGGTGTGGGAAATCATAGAATGGAGGTGTGTGAAGTCACAGAATTGAGGTGTGTGAAGTCAGAATGGAGGTGTGTGAATTCAGAATGGAGGTGTGTGAAGTCATAGAATGGAAGTGTGTGAAGTCACAAAATGGAGGTGTGTGAAGTCAAAATGGAGGTGTGTGAAGTCAAAGAATGGACGTGTGTGAAGTCACAATTGTGGTGTGTGAAGTCACAAATGCAGGTGTGTGAAGTCACAGAATGGAGTTATGTGAAGTCAAAATGGAGGTGTGTGAGGTCAAAGAATGGATGTGTGTGAAGTCATAGAATGGAGGAGTATGAAGTCATGGAATGGAGATTTGTGACGTCAAACATTGGAAGCCTGTGAAATTACAGAATGGAGGTGTGTGAAGTCATAGAATGGAGGTGTGTGAAGTCATAGAATGGAGGTGTGTGAAGTCACAAAATGGAGGTGTGTGAAGTCAAAATGGAGGTGTGTGAAGTCAAAGAATGGACGTGTGTGAAGTCACAATTGTGGTGTGTGAAGTCACAAATGCAGGTGTGTGAAGTCACAGAATGGAGTTGTGTGAAGTCAAAATGGAGGTGTGTGAGGTCAAAGAATGGATGTGTGTGAAGTCATAGAATGGAGGAGTATGAAGTCATGGAATGGAGATTTGTGACGTCAAACATTGGAAGCCTGTGAAATTACAGAATGGAGGTGTGTGAAGTCATAGAATGGAGGTGTGTGAAGTCATAAAATGGAGGTGTGTCAAGTCACAGAAGGGAGGTGTGTGAAGTCACAGAACGGCGATGTGTGAAGTCACAATGGAGGTGTGTGAAGTCATAGAATGGAGGTGTGTGAAGTCAAAGAATGGAGGTGTGTGAAGTTATAGAATGGAGGTGTGTGAAATCACAGAATGGAGGTGTGAGAAGTCACAGAATGGAGGTGTGTAAAGTGACAGAGTTGAGGTGTGTGAAGTCACAGAATGGAGGTGTTTGAAATCATAGAATGGAGGTGTGTGAAGTCACAGAATGGAGGTGTATGAAGTCAGAATAGAGGTATGCGAAGTCATAGAATGGAGGTGTGTTAAGTCAGAATGGAGCTGTGGGAATTCATAGAATGGAGGTGTGTGAAGTCAGATTGGAGGTGTGTGAACTCTTACAATGGAGGTATGTGAAGTCACAATGGAGGTGTGTGAAGTCATAGAATTGTGGTTTTTTAAATCACAGATGGAGGTGTGTGAAGTCATAGAATGGAGGTGTGTGAAGTCAGATTGGAGGTGTGTGAAGTCAATGAATGGAGGTGTGTGAACTCAGAAAGGGGTTGTGTGAAGTCATAGAATGGAGCTGTGTGAAATCATAGAATGGAGGTGTGTGAAATCATAGAATGGAGGTGTGTGAAGTCAAAGAGTGGAGGTATGTGAAATCACAGAATGGAGGGGTGTGAAGTCAGGATAGAGGTGTGCGAAGTCATAGAATGGAGGAGTGTGAAGTCAGAATGGAGCTATGTGAACTCATAGAATGGAGGTGTGTGAAGTCACAATGGAGATGTGTGAAGTCATAGAATGGTGGTTTTTGAAGTCTCAGAATGGAGGTGTGTGAAGTCATAGAATGGAGGTGTGTGAAGTCAGATTGGAGGTATGTGAAGTCACAGAATGGAGGTGTGTGAAGTCAAAGAATGGAGGTGTGTGAAGTCATAGAATGGAGGTGTGTCAAGTCACAGAAGGGAGGTGTGTGAAGTCACAGAACGGAGATGTGTGAAGTCACAATGGAGGTGTGAGAGGTCATAGAATGGAGGTGTGTGAAGTCAAAGAATGGAGGTTTGTGAAGTCAAACATTGGAAGTGTGTGAAATTACAGAATGGAGGTGTGTGAAGTCATAGAATGGAGGTGTGTGAAATCACAGAATGGAGGTGTGAGAAGTCACAGAATGGAGGTGTGTAAAGTGACAGATTTGAGGTGTGTGAAGTCACAGAATGGAGGTGTGTAAAGTGACAGATTTGAGGTGTGTGAAGTCACAGAATGGAGGTGTTAGAAGTCATAGAATGGAGGTGTGTGAAGTCACAGAATGGAGGTGTATGAAGTCAGAATAAAGGTATGCGAAGTCGTAGAATGGAGATGTGTTAAGTCAGAATGGAGCTGTGGGAATTCATAGAATGGAGATGTGTGAAGTCAGATTGGAGGTGTGTGAACTCTTAGAATGGAGGTATGTGAAGTCACAATGGAGGTGTGTGAAGTCATAGAATTGTGGTTTTTGAAATCACAGAATGGAGGTGTGTGGAGTCATAGAATGGAGGTGTGTGAAGTCAGATTGGAGGTGTGTGAAGTCAATGAATGGAGGTGTGTGAACTCAGAAAGGAGGTATGTGAAGTCATAGAATGGAGGTGTGTGAAGTCAAAGAATGGAGGTGTGGGAAATCATAGAATGGAGGTGCGTGAAGTCACAGAATTGAGGTGTGTGAGGTCAGAATGGAGGTTTGTGAATTCAGAATGGAGGTGTGTGAAGTCATAGAATGGAGGTGTGTGAAGTCAAAATGCAGGTGTGTGAACTGATAGAACGTAGGTGTTTGAAGTCACAATGTAGGTGTGTGAAGTCATAGAATGGAGGTGTGTGAAGTCATAGAATGGAGGTGTGTGAAGTCACAAAATGGAGGTGTGTGAAGTCAAAATGGAGGTGTGTGAAGTCAAAGAATGGACGTGTGTGAAGTCACAATTGTGGTGTGTGAAGTCACAAATGCAGGTGTGTGAAGTCCCAGAATGGAGGTGTGTGAAGTCAAAATGGAGGTGTGTGAGGTCAAAGAATGGATGTGTGTGAAGTCATAGAATGGAGGTGTATGAAGGCATGGAATGGAGGTTTGTGACGTCAAACATTGGAAGCGTGTGAAATTACAGAATGGAGGTGTGTGAAGTCAAAGAATGGAGGTGTGTGAAGTCATAAAATGGAGGTGTGTCAAGTCACAGAAGGGAGGTGTGTGAAGTCACAGAACGGCGATGTGTGAAGTCACAATGGAGGTGTGTGAAGTCATAGAATGGAGGTGTGTGAAGTCATATAATGGAGGTGTGTGAAATCACAGGATGGAGGTGTGGGAAGACACAGAATGGAGGTGTGTAAAGTCACAGAGTGGAGGTGTGTGAAGTCACAGAATGGAGGTGTATGAATTCAGAATAGAGATATGCGAAGTCGTAGAATGCAGATGTGTTAAGTCAGAATGGAGCTGTGGGAATTCATAGAATGGAGGTGTGTGAAGTCAGATTGCAGGTGTGTGAACTCTTAGAATGGAGGTATGTGAGGTCACAATGGAGGTGTGTGAAGTCATAGAATTGTGGTTTTTGAAATCACAGAATGGAGGTGTGTGGAGTCATAGAATGGAGGTGTGTGAAGTCATATTGGAGGTGTGTGAAGTCAATGAATGGAGGTGTGTGAACTCAGAAAGGAGGTATGTGAAGTCATAGAATGGAGGTGTGTGAAGTCAAAGAATGGAGGTGTGGGAAATCATAGAATGGAGGTGTGTGAAGTCACAGAATTGAGGTGTGTGAAATCAGAATGGAGGTGTGTGAATTCAGAATGGAGGTATGAAGTCATAGAATGGAGATGTGTGAAGTCATAGAATGGAGGTGTGTGAAGTCACAAAATGGAGGTGTGTGAAGTCAAAATGGAGGTGTGTGAAGTCAAAGAATGGACGTGTGTGAAGTCACAATTGTGGTGTGTGAAGTCACAAATGAAGGTGTGTGAAGTCACAGAATGGAGGTGTGTGAAGTCAAAATGGAGGTGTGTGAGGTCAAAGAATGGATGTGTGTGAAGTCATAGAATGGAGGTGTATGAAGTCATGGAATGGAGGTTTGTGACGTCAAACATTGGAAGCGTGTGAAATTACAGAATGGAGGTGTGTGAAGTCATAGAATGGAGGTGTGTGAAGTCATAGAATGGAGGTGTGTCAAGTCACAGAATGGAGGTGTGTGAAGTCATAGAATGGAGGTGTGTGAAGTCACAGATGGAGGTGTGTGAAGTCATAGAATGGAGGTGTGTGAAGTCACAGAAAGGAGGTGTGTGAACCCAGAATGGAGATGTGTGAATTCACAGAAGCTAGGTTTGTGAAGTCATAGAATGGATGGTTCTAAAGTAAGAATGAAGGTGTGTGAAGTCATAGAATGGAGGTGTGTGAAGTCAAAATGGAGGTGTGTTAAGTCAGAATGGAGCTGTGGGAATTCATAGAATGGAGGTGTGTGAAGTCAGATTGGAGGTGTGTGAACTCTTACAATGGAGGTATGTGAAGTCACAATGGAGGTGTGTGAAGTCATAGAATTGTGGTTTTTGAAATCACAGAATGGAGGTGTGTGGAGTCATAGAATGGAGGTGTGTGAAGTCAGATTGGAGGTGTGTGAAGTCAATGAATGGAGGTGTGTGAACTCAGAAAGGGGTTGTGTGAAGTCATAGAATGGAGCTGTGTGAAATCATAGAATGGAGGTGTGTGAAATCATAGAATGGAGGTGTGTGAAGTCAAAGAGTGGAGGTATGTGAAATCACAGAATGGAGGGGTGTGAAGTCAGAATAGAGGTGTGCGAAGTCATAGAATGGAGGAGTGTGAAGTCAGAATGGAACTATGTGAACTCATAGAATGGAGGTGTGTGAAGTCACAATGGAGATGTGTGAAGTCATAGAATGGTGGTTTTTGAAGTCTCAGAATGGAGCTTTGTGAAGTCATAGAATGGAGGTGTGTGAAGTCAGATTGGAGGTATGTGAAGTCACAGAATGGAGGTGTGTGAAGTCAAAGAACGGAGGTGTGTGAAGTCAAAATGGAGGTGTGTGAACCCAGAATGGAGATGTGTGAATTCACAGAAGCTAGGTTTGTGAAGTCATAGAATGGATGGTTCTAAAGTAAGAATGAAGGTGTGTGAAGTCATAGAATGGAGGTGTGTGAAGTCAAAATGGAGGTGTGTGAAGTCATAGAATGGAGGTGTGTGAAGTCATAGAATGGAGGTGTGTGAAGTCATAGAATGGAGGTGTGTGAAATCACAGGATGGAGCTGTGTGAAGACACAGAATGGAGGTGTGTAAAGTCACAGAGTGGAGGTGTGTGAAGTCACAGAATGGAGGTGTGTGAAGTCAGAGAATGGAGGTGTGTGAAGTCACAGGATGGAGGTGTGTGAAGTCAAAATAGAGGTGTACGAAGTCATAGAATGGAGGTCTGTGAAGTCAGAATGGAGGTGTGTGAAGTCAGAATGGAGGTGTGTGAAGTCAGATAATGGAGGTGTGTGAAGTCAGAATGCAGATGTGTGAAGTCATAGAATGGAGGTGTGTGAAGTCAGAATGCAGATGTGTGAAGTCATAGAATGGAGGTGTGTAAAGTCATAGAATGGATGTGTGTCTATTCACAGAATAGAAGTGTGTGAAGTCATAGAATGGAGGTGTGTGAAGTCATAGAATGGAGGTGTGTGAAGACATAGAATGGAGGTGTGTGAAGTCATAGAATGGAGGTGTGTGAAGACATAGAATGGAGGTGTGTGAAGTCAGATTGGAGGTATGTGAAGTCATAGAATGGAGGTGTGTGAAGTCAAAGAATGGAGGTGTGTGAAGTCATAGAATGGAGGTGTGTCAAGTCACAGAAGGGAGGTGTGTGAAATCACAGAACGGAGATGTGTGAAGTCACAATGGAGGTGTGAGAGGTCATAGAATGGAGGTGTGTGAAGTCAAAGAATGGAGGTTTGTGAAGTCAAACATTGGAAGTGTGTGAAATCACAGAATGGAGGTGTGAGAAGTCACAGAATGGAGGTGTGTAAAGTGACAGATTTGAGGTGTGTGAAGTCACAGAATGGAGGTGTGTAAAGTGACAGATTTGAGGTGTTAAGTCACAGAATGGAGCTGTTAGAAGTCATAGAATGGAGGTGTGTGAAGTCACAGAATGGAGGTGTATGAAGTCAGAATAAAGGTATGCGAAGTCGTAGAATGGAGATGTGTTAAGTCAGAATGGAGCTGTGGGAATTCATAGAATGGAGATGTGTGAAGTCAGATTGGAGGTGTGTGAACTCTTAGAATGGAGGTATGTGAAGTCACAATGGAGGTGTGTGAAGTCATAGAATTGTGGTTTTTGAAATCACAGAATGGAGGTGTGTGGAGTCATAGAATGGAGGTGTGTGAAGTCAGATTGGAGGTGTGTGAAGTCAATGAATGGAGGTGTGTGAACTCAGAAAGGAGGTATGTGAAGTCATAGAATGGAGGTGTGTGAAGTCAAAGAATGGAGGTGTGGGAAATCAA